>NW_007732703.1:0-48566 GCF_000696425.1 Galeopterus variegatus
CGCACACTTCACAGGCTCTCTCTGTCCTCTGGCACGCTCACTCCAGACCCGTCGCCATCTTACTCTACTTTTTTAACACCTAAATTTTCAAGTATAACTTTCAAATGGTGAATCTTCTGGTATGTCATAAGTCATTTTACAACATTTAGGCCCACATTTTTCGATAAAAATTTGGTAAAAGAAGCACTGTTCAGGAAAAAAGTGACCTTTTTTTATTTTACACAATGTGAGAAATTGCATTTTCTCTTGCAGCTTCTTTGCCATACAGTTTTTTATGCTCTCAAACTTGTGGACAATACTTCCATAGATCTTGCAGTACCAACAACTGTCAAACATGTCATCTCCATAGAATGAAGAATGTCCTTGGTTAGTTTATAGAAGATTGTTGTATTTTTTACATTCTTCAATGCTATAAGAGTCTGCCTGAAAATGGACAACTGGATCACAGTTAATTTGGTAGGGAATCCCTTTTTCTTATTTCAGTGAATCAATGACTGTCTTATATATATTGCATAAAACATATTTTAGAAACATTTATACTGGCCTACAAAATTAAATTCCTCCACTGTCCTCAAATCCCTAGTGAAAATAAAGGCTGTGTCAAACAAATTCTGTTTGCTTTCAAAAGTGTCAGATATACATCTATCTAGCTATTTACACACCTTTGTTTTATCCTGAGTTTCTCAATAGTGACAGAAAACACACAACTGATGGGAGCTACAGCAAATTACTCTTGAAACTGCAAGAAAATTTGGTAAGGGACTTTACTTTGTTTTGGACTTTAAGGAAGGGAAAGAACTAAATTTACTACTATTTAAGGTAAAAATATACAACTCTGGCGTGATTGCACATCTGTTAGCTGTAAGGGGAACTATAAATGTGGTGTTATTGCAGCCCTTAAATTGTTGTAAACTTCCAATGACATCAAGCAAGTTTACTTATCCCAGCTAGTTTAATTATATTGGCTTATTAAATAAGAAATGACAGAGGAGCAAAGTGACTTTTTTTAATATACTATGATGTCTGATTTATTTTCATCCTAATGTGTACAATAGTCAAAATTTTTAAAAAGCACTGATTAACTGCCTCCTACCATATATTAATGAAACATACCGGTATTCTCCTGTCCCAATTACTACTGTGTATTATTATTTTTATTTTCTTTTTCTAAATGTGATTATTTTTTATTTTTTAGCTTAAACAAAATAAAAACATATTCTGGGATTGTGGTAGGCACTAAATGAGTTAAAATTCCTTTTTCTTCATGGGAGGGAACACACACAGAACCATTAAAGAACTTTCTCCAGGGAACTCAGGGCAAACCTGAGAGCTAATCTCAAGAGCACCTCTTCTGGCTGAATGGCTTATACTTCAAAGAACTGAAGGAATAAAAAAAAGATTTTCTTTTAATGTGATGTTTCTACTGGAATTTTCACTTCTAAAATGTTTTAGCTAAGCATTAAAATAAAAAGATTTATGCTTGTTTTTGTAAAACTCCCTAATATTCCCAAATGTCTCTTTCCAAGATTCCATGACTGTAGGTATAGGGTCTTCTTTTCTTCTTTTCCTCTCAGTCTCTCTCTCTCTGCGTTCTTCCCTCCATTACTTATATATATATATATATTTTTCCTTTTATGCTTGCTTTGGAATCTAAAAAAAGTATTGATTTATCATCCATTATTTATATGGTAGTGTGACATGATCAAATGTAGGTCATTGAAAAGTGATGATGTTTTTGCTTTGAAATATTTGCTGGGTTTACATAGTCTCCCCAGCAGAATCCCATTATTTAAGGAAAATACTTTGCTAAAAATGAATGGCAATAACTGCCTCATCCATGAACTAGCTGCTCCTTTTTACATTTTAAATCAATCTCATGTAAGATCCAGAGTAGCGCATGTGCTTATTACTCTCTACCTATATCATCCTTTCACTTCCAAATATTTCCTTTCTATATTCCACTGTTTTGGATAGTGTTTGTGACCAAGTGTCACAACTCTTTATGCATAAAAACCCTCTCTTCAATGAATCTTTCAGATGTCAAAGTATAAAACATAAAGATGAAAGCCATACCTATGTGCAAAATTGAATTTAAAGTAACAGATAAGTAAATCCCAACACTTTTAAAGATTTTTATTCATTCAAAAAAATTGAACACCAAATATTTGCCCATCCCTGGGAAGAGAGCAATTAACAAAACTAAGCAAAATTCCCTGCTTCCTGAAAATTGTATTTGGATGGTGGGCAGAAGGTTGAGTGCAGGAGACAAAAAGTAAGATAAATATGTACAACATATGATTCATTAGAAAAACACCCAAGAGAAAAATAAATAATTAAAATAGGACAGAGATTTGAGGGCGAGAGATTTTGGATAGATTGAAAAAAGAAAGTCTCAATGAGAAAGTGATACTCAAATACATACCTGACGGAAGTGAGTGACCAGGCTGTGTGTGTATTTGGGAAAAAGGATTCTGGGCAGAGGGAACAGCAAGTTCAAAGACCATGAAACATGAGTATGTTTTATGTGCTGTAAGATCTTCAAGGAGGTCAACGTGGCTGGAGCTAAGAATGAGGAAAACAGTGGTAGGATGTGCCGTCAAAGTTGACCAGAGGCCAGATCCTGAAAAGCCTTTTAATCTAATTTCAGGGCTTTAACTTTTAATCTGAGTAAAGATTGGAATTTAATTGAAGGTTTTGAACACATGACTGACATAATCTGACTTTTGTTGGAGGAAGAGTTGTAGTGCAGCATAGCAGTTAAGAGAATGGATTTGTTACCAGAGATCCTAGGCTTTAATCCCACCTATAACATTAATCAACTAAGAGATCTTGGCAATTTACTTAACTTTACTATGGCTCATCTTTCTCATGGGTAAACTGGGGGATATAGTCGTATGTACTTCATAGAGGTATCAAATGTGTTAATACATACAAAGCACATGGTGAGGAGGACATAAGTTTATGTTAACAAACAATAAAGACTCAGTATCTCTGTTGTGTTAAAAATGGACTCTGAGGGTCAACAGGTAAAGCAAAGACACTAGAAAACTGTTAAAATAGTCTAGTTAAGACCTCATGTTGTCTTGAATTATGGCAATAGAACTATAAGTGGTGAAAAGAAGTGGTCAGTTTCTGCATATATTTTAACGATAGACCCAACAGGATTTGTTTAGATTAGATGTGAAGCATGAAAGATGAAGAAAAATGGAGGTTGACTCTAAGGTTTTAGGCTAAGCATTTGAAAACATTAGTTGACATTTATTAAAATGACAAAGGTAGCTAGAAGAAACAGGTTTGGGCTAGAGTAGACAAAATGTTTTTTAAACATTTTATTTAAACATTTTTTTGCAAGATTCTTTTTTGGTAACTTTGGAAGTTTGATATGCCTTTTAATCACTCAATTGGAGATGTCGAAGAATGGTTAGATATGTGAGTCTGGAATCAAGAAAGAGTTCTAAGCTAAAGGTACAGATTTGGGACATGCCAGCCTTTTTAAAGCTAAGAGAACTGATGAGGTTACAGTGAGTGTACAGGGAGAAGCAGTCCAAGGACCAAATGCTGGGGCATTCCAGTATTTAGATGTTAGGGAGACAAAGACAAGGAAAATCAGAAGAATGCAATGGCTTATAAGCCAGTGAAGAATGATTCAACAGGAAGGTGTAACCAAGTGCATCGGCACTATTAGGTCAGATAAGACTGGGCTGTGGGGTTAAAAATACAGAGATCGCTGTTGACTTTGACAGGAGCAAGTTCTGTATAGATCTGGGGATGCGTTCTTGAAAGTAGTGAGTTCAATGGCAAATGGAAGGAAAGGAGATAGAAGCAACTCATATAGGAAACTCTTTTGAGGAGTCTGTCTGTAAAGATGGAAAAAGAGTATTAACTAAAGGGGAAAGTGGACTAAGCATTTTATTTATATTAAAAAATAGTACTGAAATTAGACCTGTACCTCTCGCCATATACCAATATCAACTCAAAATGTATTAAAGAATTAAACATACATCCTGAAACCATAAACCTCCTTAAAGAAAACATAGGGGAAACACTCCAGGAAGTAGGAGTGGGCACAGACCTCATGAATATAACCCCAAAGGCACAGGCAACCAAAGGAAAAATAAACAAATGGAATTATATCAAACTAAAAAGCTTCTGCACAGCAAAAGAAACACTCAACCAAGTGAAAAGGCAACCAACAGAGTGGGAGAAAGTATTTGCAAGATATACATCTGAAAAAAGATTAATATCCAGAATATACAAGGAACTCAAACAACTTTACAGCAAAAAACCCAAATAACCCAACTTAAAAAAATGGGAAAAGGAACTGAATAGGCATTTCTCAAAGGAAAATATACAAATGGCCAACAGACACATGAAAAAATGCTGAACATCACTCAGCATTTGGGAAATGCTAATCAAAACCACTTTGAGACACCATCTCACTCCAGTTAGGATGGCTAATATCCAAAAAACAGAATGATAAATGCTGGAGAGGTTGCAGAGAAAAAGGAACTCTCATACACTGTTGGTGGGACTGCAGAATGGTGCAGCCTTTATGGAAAATGCTATGGAGGTTCCTCAAACAATTACAGATAGATCTACCATATGACCCAACTATTCCTCTGTTGGGAATATACCCAGAGGAATGGAAATCATCATGCTGAAGAGATACCTGTACTCCAATATTTATTGCAGCTGTATTTATAATAGCCAAGAGCTGGAACCAGCCCAAATGTCCATCATCAGATGAGTGGATATGGAAACTGTGGTATATCTACACAATGGAATACTACTCTGATATAAAAAAGAATGAAATACTACCATTCACAGCAACATGGATGGACTTAGAGAAAATTATGTTAAGTGAAACAGGCAAGGCACAGAAAGAGAAATACCACATGTTCTCACTTATTTATGGGAGCTAAAAATAAATAAGTAAAAACACAAACAAATGGGGGGGGGGGGGAGAAGACACAATGACCACAACAATTCCTTGAACTTATTAAGACAAGTGAACAGATATGATGTAGTGGGGGTGGTGAGGGGAGAGAGAGAAGGGGGAAGAGGTACAGGTAAAGGGGCATGAAAATCAACTACAATGTATATTGAGAAGTTAAAATAAATTTAAAAAAAGCAGCATGATTTATGCTATCAGAAAACATACTGGTAGAGATTTAAAAAAAAAAAAAAAACCAATTGGGCATGGCGCAGCAGGGAGAAAGGAATCTATTTTCTATAGCAAATTATATCACTAGGTAAAAGTCTGTTTAATTGCCTGGAAGGTTGGCAAGTGAATCAAGGTTATCTGATGAATAAAGCCATATTCATAGAGAGAGAGGGCTTTGAATACATGATTATCCTTTAGGTAGAAATATTTTGAGATACCTATGCAGCTAATTATTTCTCCATCTCTAGGAACCATTTCTCTCAAACCACAATGTCATGCAGGTGGACGTCAGTGGCCGTTTTTTGTAAATACTCATACGTGAAACTATTCCCTTTGCTGTAGTTCATTAGATCAAGAATAGACACCTAACACAACATGGATTCTGTCTCCCATTATTTAAATTGGAATTTAAGAATTGCAGTGAGTTTTTCTCTGTGCCAAGTGTATGAGTTAGAGTGATTCAGAAATATAAAAATCTTCTTCTGTATTTTGAAAAATGGGGATCTAATACAACAGATTTGTTACTCAAATATTGAAAGACTGAAAGAGCAAAAAACAAAACCCTGAGATAACACAGACATTATTAACTGCACAAACCAGGTACCACCGATAAAGCTGAGCTAACTCTTGTTTTATCAACTAAGAGGGAACTAGCACCCATAAGACTGAGTTCACCCTGAAGCTAACACCCATAGATGGTCAAGAAATGATGTTATTAGCATCTAGGAGCTCAGAGAAACTTATACTTCTGAAGAGAGAACCATATATTTGCTTCTCAAAAAAGAAGGGGTGCATCTGGCTGGTAGTGGCACCTATTAAGGGCAGGCACGGTGATAAAGGTGCCAGAGAACAGAGCCGTAGTTGTCCTCTGTTGTCAAAGTGTAAGTGAAAGAAAATGGAAATAAAAATCACTTCTTTCATCCTGCCTCTCTTTCACCCTTCAGACAAAAACCTAGTGCCACCTAGCAGGTAAGTCTGATGAATGTAATTTGCAGGCCCCAGTTCCAGCATCATAGAGACAAGAAAGAAGGCTGGGCTTGGCAGTGAAGGACAGTGCATAAATAACTGGTAACTAAGGAGTTTGGGGATAAACATCCTTCACACACAATATGGATGAACAAAGGAGACAGATGTTTTTCTGCAGGGACCGAGATGAAGAAATGTGTTTTTCTATGTGCACACTGAGAAAATAAAAATGTACGTCCTGTTGGTTTTACATTTCCTAGTTCCAACCACTGAGACCCAGCTGAATTCCTGCTCTTGGATTTCAAAAAGCATTTTCACATCCTTAAAATTAATCCTTCCATTTAGTTTATGTAGCTGAGGCACTCAGCAAAGTATCTGGCACATATTAGAAGTTCAAACAATATTTACTGAAAGAGAATTTTATCTTGTTTTTTGAAACTTGCCCTGTTACAATATTCTATATCGCTATGCTATCCAATATGATGGGCAGTAACTATGTATGACAACTGAGCATTTGAAATGTGGCAACTTAGGTACCAAATTTTAAGTTTTATTTTGTTATTATTAATATAAACTTAATTTTAGAAACTGATACTCAAGTCAGTTGCTGGAAAATTTTAAGTATCTTTGTACAACTGGAGGAGTAAATCTATTTTTTCAATTGTGAATTTTATGAAATCTACATACATCACATATTTCTCATGAAAATGCACCATTCAAATAAAGTTGTATGAAAACAGAATTCAAACTATCTCATTAAAATTTTTATATTGACTCCATGTTGAAATAATATTTAAGATGTATTAAGTTAAATAAAATATATTACTAATATTTTTTATCTTTTTAATGTGGCTACTGAAGTAGTTAAAATGGCATATGTGGCTCACAGTCCATTTCTGTTGGACAGTGCTGCTTTGGACTCTTGCTACTCAAAGTATACTCTGCGGGAACAAGAGCATACGCATCACTTAGGAGCTTGGTAGAAACACAAAACCTCAGGCCACTCCCAGTCAAACTGAATCTGAATTTGCTTTTTAACAAGATCTCTAGGTGAACTAAAGATTCATATAAATGAATATTACAATTTGAGAAGCACTACTTCAAACTACTTTCATATTCGTAAGTTCCTCTAGAGCAAAGATCAAACACAGTCTGTTCTATCTGTCTCAAAAATGTTTTGGTAATGAAAATTAAGACATAAGAGTTCGGTAAATATGAGGATGTTATCTGTTTAACATGGAAGTTATATGAAATAATACACAGTTTTTCCCAATTAGTTAACATTTTGTGCCACATGGTTGTTACTTTGCTATTGTTTCAATGGATTAGCACCATGTACCCTAACAGAGCTAAACTCAGCAAGTTGCATAGAGACCTAGTGCTGTGTTATAACATTTCACTCTGAACTTTTCACTTTGTCTCAGTGCAGCCCATTGATTTGTCTTGGAAATATTTGCTGGAAAGTTCTCTCTGATCTTTTTAAATTTCACATTACTCTTCATAATCAGCATCTTTAACCCCTCCTTATTGCCTCTTCCATCAAGTTACATTCATATTTTCTCTAAAGTTTAATTATGTATTGATTTTTGCATTCCTTTATTTGTCAGAACTTTACCATGTCATTTGAACAGCCCTGGTATTATTATTTGAATTTTTGTTATTTCTGTTCATTCTCTGATTACTCATGTCCTGAATGGTCTATCTCAGCCTTATTTTTTCTTTAAGCCCTGATATTGTTAGCATGTGATTTTGTAGTATGCATTTTTTACAGAAATATTACATTGGGTGAGCAGAAACACTTGTACTCACTATTATTTTGTAAAATGTGACGACACTGAAAAACCTGAGAATACTCTTATTCTTCCTGTTTTAATTGTTAGGTTTAGGGATAACTATGAAGGAAGACTGTAAGAGGTGAGAGATGATTGCTGGCAGAATTTTTCAATACTGAAATAGATTTCTTCAACTGTTTTTCATTTATTTTTTTATATTGTGCTTAATTCCAAAAAGGATCTGAGGTTGAGTACAATAAAGGACACAGATTTAAAAGAGCCTTTAAAACGATTGAGTAATAATTGAAGGGGTAGAGGGAAGGAAAAAAGGAAATATAGTTGGACAGAAAATGTTGCACAAGAAAAGCTATTATTTCTGAACAACACACATCTCGACTTACCAGCAACGAGAACAAAATAGCCTAATGAATGCAATAAATAATATAATATTTAAGGTATTTTAAAAATCTTTATATAAAGAACATGGAAAAACTCATTGGGTATTTTATTCAAAACTCATTCTCTCAAAGTAACAAAAAGGTATTCTTCAAAAGGTTATTTCGTACATTAATTTTCATCAAAAGCTGAGTATTCATTATATCGTAGTTCTGTGGTACATCTCTAAGAGGAACTGGTGAAACCTTTGCTGATTAGAAAAGAAATTTAATACCTACTATATGTCATGCATTGAGCTGAAGGCAAGGGATGTAGTAATAGACAAAGCATTCAAGGCTCTGGGGCTCATAGAACAGTTTGGGAAGGAAGACAGACATCAAACAAGCACCCAGAAAGTGAAGTGTAAAAATTTCAGGATGCTAAGAGAATATATCACGAAATTTTATCCTAGACTGAAGGTCAGGAAAACTTGCTGGAGGAAATGACATTTACACTAAGACTTGAAAAATAAGTTAGAGTTCTTCAGACTAAGGGAACAATTTGTGTAAAGATTCTAAAGTGAGAAACAAGTCCAGTATGGCTTGAGGGTAAAGAGTAAGGTGGACTCTTGCTGGAAATGTTAAAGTAGACTAAATGGAAAAGGCACTTTACACTTAGTAAGATTTTGCTGTTAATCATAGCGGTACTAGGAGATAATTAAAGAGTTTTTGGAGTCATAGGTACATTTTATTAAAAGGTATTTTGCTAGAGTAGAAGTTTTAGTTGAAAGAAGGTATTAGTTATGAGGCTACTGAAATGGTTCAAAAAGAAACGAGGGTGACTGGGCTCAGAAAAAAGAAATGAGAGCAAAGATGAGAAAACGGATATAGAGGGACAGAATGAAAAGGACACGGGTTTGCTTGCATATGGAGAATGAGGAAGTGTCATGCAGTCTCCCAGAATCTTTTCTCAAGCAAAATTGGTCAGGATCATCTGTATTGAAAGCTTAATCTTGATTAATTTAATTAGATGGACACATGAGTTTTCAAAGGTATTTATAAGATAGTGTGTATATATATATATATTCGCATTTATTAATGTTGTTGGACTCTAGGATAAAACTGGGAGTATTCAATGTTGCCTTTAGCAATCTTTTTATGGAGTCCTATATTTTTGATCTCTAGAAATGTGGAATATAACTATAAAGCATATGTACTTCACAGGGCCTGGTTTTCCAAAGCCTTGCAGTTTCAAATATTGACCTTGCAAGGACAGGAAACTTTCCTCAGGCTATAAGTCTCTGGTGTGAGATAAAGATTTGTGGCACAGCAGGTTGCTGGCTTAAGGACAGACTAGTTATTGATTGCTATGTAAAGATACTGAGAGATTGCTGTAAGAAGGAATGTTTGCTAAGATCGGGCTTTTGTTAATTGCCTTACTGGAATGTCATCTGGCTTGTTTCACTGAAAGTTACCAGCCTATACTGTTAAACTATAACCCCACCTATGTCTCTTCCTGTAACTTCCTGGTCTGGAAAATAAATTCAGTACGAGAACCCCAACTCAGTGTTAATTTCCCAAGGAAGCATTGGCTCTTGCTTGAGTGTTCCCAGGGAATTTAACCACTTCGGGGCCTCTCACTGCTTAGAAGAGATGGGGATTGAGTAATCCTTTGTGTCTCCATCACCAAGGGGAAGTGGGGTGACAAATCCGTGGGGGGTGAAGCAACACAAAGCAACATAGAAAGAGGAATATTGTCAGTTCATAAAATAAAAAATTATAGTGCCATTCTGCACCCCTGGATTAGTGTCTTATGCTAACTGATAAACCACCAGATTGCCTGTCCCAACTGCATGCTATAAAACCAGCCAACTTCCAATTGATGGACATCCTGCCATAATGACATAAAAAAGAAAATACATACATACATACATGAGAAGGAGAAAAAGTATGTATTTGCTTCTGATATTTGAAGAATTACCTGAAAAGCACACAGATTTAGTGGAGAGAGAATGACATTTCAAACTTCAAGATACTCTTGGTTATGTTATAGGTGGTGAATTAATCATCCAACTTTATCACTAAAACCTGATCACAGTTATCATTCTTTAAAAGCATCTTTGGTTTTGTCCTGGAAATCTATAAGTCCCTATTCAAGTACAATCCTAAAGACCTATTTTACTTCTGAAATAATGGACATTAATAAATCACGTGAATCCTTTCAGTTTACAAGAAACCTCTGCTTTGTAAATTACCATTTTCCCCTGAGGAGCAAGACTTTTAATTGAGACAAGTTCCCAGATGTATTTTATGTTCTTGTAATTATTTTAAAACATAATGGCAATAAAAAAGTTATGCCACTTCAGTGTCTGTATTATGTAGTCAGTGTATATATTATGTATTCTTGTCATCTTACAAGTTCAAGTAGCATTCACCATTTGAAATCATTTGTTTCTTTGCTTCCAAATACAATTATTACTCAATAAGGAAAATATAGGTTTATCATAAAATATGTACATATATTAATTTCTTAAGTATGTTTAGCTTTTTCAATGTAGAGTTTTATCATAAATTTTAACTACTGAACTTCTCATTTGCCTGAAACTGCCAAATCAATTTCCCAAATTGCAAATGGAAAATTAACAAATTAACTTAATTCAGTTCTTAATGCATAAGTTTTATGATGGTGAATATGTTGGCACATGTTACCTAGAGGAAGTTTAATTAGTTCACAAAGGAATTTTCAAATATCTGCAAACAGAGAGATCTATTTTAAGATATGACTCCTTTTATCAAAAGTTCATGAAAGACCCAAAACATGAGTGTGTTAAAGACCCAACACATAATACTTTGAAACTAAAAGAATAAAGCAATAGAAAAATAGGTTTTTATCAGGGTCCCCACATACATGTGAATTCACTTCAGATAGTTCAAAAGAGACTCTAATGAAGAGATTACTTATAAATATATGGGCAGGGATGAGAGAACAAACTAGGAAAAATGAGATATCCAGACTGCCAAACGCAGGAAGCTGTTGTGACTTTTGGGGTTGAAAGGACAAGAGAAGGAAACTGTGTTACCAAATCTCAATGAGAAAAGGAATAACGGAGACTGCATTAGTCAGGGGTCTGGAGAAACAGAACTTGTGACTTTTGGGGTTGAAAGGATACACACACACACACACACACACACACACACACATCCTATCATTTTATGAAATTGACCCCATGTGATTGTGCAGAATTGGACAGTCCAAACTCTGATGGGGTAGTCCATCAGGCTAGAGACTCAGGAAGGAGTGGCAATTGAAGTCTGAAGGCAGTATGCTGGCAAACCAGGAACAGCCAACATTGCAGACAATGTCTGAAGGCAGCCTGCAGGCAGAATTCCTTTATGCTCAGGGGAGGTCAGCTTTTTGGTCTACACAAGCCTTCAGCTGAGTAGATGAGGCCCACCCATAGTATGGAGGGTCATCTGCTTTCCTTAGAGTCTACTAATTTAAATGTAAATCTCATCTAAAAACACCCTCACAGAAATATACAGAATAATGTTCAGCCAAATATCTGTGTACTGTGACTCAGCCAAGTTGACACATGAAACGAGCCATCACAGGTGGGGACTGCTATACAGGAGCTGTGGTCTTGAATGGGTACAGCAATTTTTAGAGCCATAACAGTGAACTGAAAAAGAAATGACTTGGCCTGCGTTGTATATGCAGGGTCACAAACCAAATGATAGGGTGTAAGTATGCTGCAGAGCTCTCTCTTACTCTGCATTCTTCTCAAAACTTGCAGTCGTCCAAGTAGCTTGTATATGGGTTAATGGTGACTTCGGCATATGCAAAAGGCTTGCCAAAAAGGCCTTGTTCGCTGAAGTGGACAGTGTAAGGTACAGCTATTTGTCTTTAACTTTAGAGGAGATCACACATCATAAAACAGAACATGAGTCCTTGTGCGGCAGGAACACTGTGGTAGACCTCTGAATTATCATGGAGTTTATCTTCCACTCTCTATACACATACATCTTAATAAAGTGTATGTATTTCTTGCTCACTAGATCTAATCAGCATGAGACCATCAACATACTGATCTTGTGTGAAGTTCTCTGGGGAATCAGTATGAGCCAGACCCATCAGACCACCTTATTATGGAGAGGAAAGGGGACACAGTCTAGAGGCAGGGCAATGCAGCTGTACCAATTTCTCTGCCAGGCTAAGGTGCACTGCTTCTTTCTGTTCTCAGAAATTGAAATAGAGAAAGACACTCTTGCCTCATTAATAGTTGCATACCAGATGCCAGGAGCTGTGTTGATTTCTTTTTATACTGTCACATCTGTAATGGCAACCACTTTGGCATCACCATCTCATTCAATTGAAAATAGTTTAATGTAATTCTCCAAAAACTATCTGGATTTTATTCAAGACATACTACTAGACATGCAACAAGAATCAATGTTCCCTTATCTTTCAAGATTTCAAGATGGCACTGATCTTTGCAAATCCTCCAGAGATGCAATATTGCTGTGGTTCATTTATTTGCCTCTGTGTGTGTGTGTATGTGTTGTGGTTGGCCAGAGGAGCAGTACCACGGGATTCCACTCAGCATTTGCTACTATAGTAGTCCTCACACAGTGGGTCAAGAATACAATGTGCATATTCCGTAAGTTGCTAAGGGTGTCTGTTACAGCTACACATTCAGGAACTAGGAATAAACCATAAGTTGTCTAGGAGGGCATATTGGAATCTCTGGGAAATTTAGGTTATGTTTTCATTGATCATTGGTCCTCCATAAACCCTGACTCTAGCCAGTGGAACATAGTAGCAATATATAATAGTCCTTAAAAGATGTCAGTATTTGCATTTCCACAGCCCATAGTCAATGTGGAAAATGGTCACAGGGTCCTCTGATGAAGCCTTTGAGAAATGTTTACACTATACACCTGTGTCCCCATTGTAGAATCCTTCTCCAAGTGACCCCACTTTACTCCATTAAGAGGACCCACATCTAAAAACTGTCCTAAGTATATAAAATGGATTAGCCTACAAATTCCCACTATACCAACCTGAGTCAAGTTTCTACCTGAAGGAATCATATAGACTAAGGAGTACCATGGTAGTCTCATAACCTCTTTCATTCCTAGAGAACTCTTGATGAATTTGCCACTTCCAAAGATCCCAGAGGGTCAAAACTTTCTCTCTGCTATGCTGTCCCTGTACTCTATGGAAATAATTGCATCCACCTTGTCTTGATGGTTAAGCCATTGAAACCACAGCTTTGAAGGCTATTGATACATTGAATACCATTGAAAATAGAACATTTCAGGTTGTATGATGCATGAGGAAGTTGCACATAATAAATTTACTACAACATAACAATTGCTTTAAACTTACTCCTTGCTCTGTATTATTCCAAAGTTATTCTAGTGTCTGGATCTTATTGAAAATAGTCTATGAAGTTTAGGCTTCAAGGAAACCTCAAAACAAACTGTCAGAGTCCCCTGTTTGAGCAAAGAAATTAAATTCAAAATCTGGAATAAATGCAACTATATCAATAAATTTGGCCCAACTCAACCCTAAATTTTAACTTTTTTGGGTTTATTACTCTTGGAATCCATTCCTACACATACTCCTCTGGTTCATGCTGATACAATGGACTTACAATTCCATTTGGCATATGTCCCACCCAGAAAAAGACTTTGCAGTTCCCCTCTGAGCTATTATTAAATACTCATTAGGACCAAAAACCAGTCTCTCACACCTGGGGGGTTGCATGAGAAAATTAAGTTTCAATACCCTTAGGGATCTGTTGCATGCAATGAAGTAACTTATTGCCCATCCATCTAGAATGGTACTAGCTATCTATAATCATTGGAAAATTTGAGAAAATTGTCATTTAATTAATTTTCTGTAAGGTTTAATTCTTTTGCTGGATCCTGGTTGAGAAAGGCTGGTATGTCAATACTTTGAAGGATGGGAATATCTGTCCCAGGTGAAGTCATTGAAAATTGTTATGTAATCAGCCAATAAGAGAGAATACATAGCTCTACCTGGCAATGAAGGTTCAGGGATATTGGGCCATTCAAGAGTCTCTGTTTTATCTGCCTGTGCAAATATTCCTGTTCCAAATACCAGGTCTCTAATTCCTCCCAGGTAGTGCCTTAACAAATGTAAGGCTTGTGAAGTCCTGTATTTAACTGATCTTGTGGTGTTCCTGACACTAAATTATATTTTAGACGGTCTTCAGTCACATCTGTCCTGCAGATATAAGACACAACAAAATATTATTTTCAAGATCAGCATGAAGTTTTCTACCTCTCCATTTACAACATACATTGGCAATTCAAAGCCCATTTTGTTGTTGCTCTTATTGTTTTGTAAACTCTCCAGTGCAGTCAACGGCAGCTTGTCTAACTTAACTCATTTGTTATCTCAATTGCAATCAAGTACAACAGGCACTTGATCTCCAAAATTTTTCCCTTGACCTCATGATAAGAATAATTTGAGTCATTATGATAATACTGCCTGCCAGGGGTATCAGTGCCATTCATGTCTTTCTCAACTCAGTCCCAAATCTTATCTTGAAGGCTACTTCTAGAACAGAGCATTGTCAGAGTTGCCCAGAAAATTGAATTGACCCCATTTCTTTTACCCACATTGTGACATATGTATGTATATGTCTGGGGTGTATATACGTGTGTGTGTGTGTGTGTGTGTGTGTGTGTGTGTGTGTGTGTGTAGGAAAGGACTATGTATACAATTGTTGGAAAAACTAAGGGATCAAACAAAAGTTGTTGAGACAGCCTCCAACAGACTGTCAACTGTGTGAAGTTGTTGGCATCTCTAGGAATAAACAGGTAAGGGGGAGAAAACAGTATTTCCAGAACCCAGTAATGCATGAGCATCTGAGGAAGTTCTACCCAGGGTTGGCTGTTATTTTAGACATACACAGCTAAGTGTAGAATAAATGCAAACTTCTACCCTCTGACTGTCTTGTTAATGGCTCCCTTTATCAAATTGTCCAGGAGCCACTTGAGGACAGAGAAGGGAGAGGAAAGGTAGAGAAGAGATCTGGATGAACACAGGAGGGACAACTAGCACAGTATCATATCAATTGTAGTTACATTAATATTTTATCAATATCCTTACCAATCATGTTAATATCAATAAAATGTTATTTCCCTATTAAAAGTAAATAAATATAATTTATATATGTACATATAATAAATATGAGACTAGTAAATGTAACTATAAATATTCAAAGCAATATGAAGAATAAAAACATTTAACATAGTTGAATATTTAGAATATGACAGGTACTTTCTAAGTATAAAAGTGTATAAGTAAGATTTTATCTTCCCTAGTCCTTACTAAACTTTATGTGGTATTTATTAGTAACATTTTCAGAAAATGGATATCATCATCTTTAAGAGCACATATTTGATAAGTGATAGAACAAGGACTGACACCCAGGAAAATTCCAGAGTTAGCGCAGTTATATATAAACTATGCTTTGAGCTGTTTTAATTCTAACATAGAGAAAATAGGTTTGTTTACTCTTGTTTTATAGATTATGCTATTACACAAAGAAAGACAAAGCTAAAATTCTCTACTCAGGAAGGGATATGGCTAATGAGCACCACAGTTGGGGAGAGAACCTGAGTGACCTAGACCAGAGGCAGACACTCTTCCCCACGTGCCCATTTCAGATTCTTCAAACAAGCTGCCACTCTCCTGTTGCTGCTTCCCAGATAATTATGCTGTAATTACATGCTTTAAATTAAGTTTCAATGTATCCTTTCAATATTTCTCCTGCCCACTTGTATACAATCAGCTTTAAAGAATTATGCAAACATTTGGTTTAGGTTCCCTCAATTGCAAATTTCTTTTTAATTCACTTAATTATAAAGGGCATTCATCTTTTATCATATGCAGCAATTAGGCTTAAGTATGCAAGCAAAGACATTGATCTTTGGTAATGCTGCTGTAGTGGATATAATTTTTTATTTTTATTTACTTTAAATGTATATTTTATCTTCTTTGGATATCTGTATATCTGTATCTATATATCAATAGATGTGTGTTCATGTATGTGTTTGTGTATATTCAACCCATATCTACTATTAAATAGGCTGAACATTTCCTTAAATGGGAAATATCTGTGACCAATGCCAGACGCTATGTCTATGTTGTCAATTTCAGGAAGCAACAGATCTGTGCTGGTTTCTCAATTTGTACTTATGGCCTGTGTGCTTCCCTTAGAGTTAGACAACAACTATCAATAGCGTCTGCCATTATACTAAGGCACATCATACTCTAAATCAAATAACAACTAATTTGACTCACGCAAATCTCTGCACGTGCACAGAGCACATAAGCACCATTTGCTGGGTTGATCCATGACAGGAATCCTAGGCCCGAAAACAGCACATTACAAGGAGAAGAGGTATTGAGCCTGATGGTGGGAACAATGCTCCCTGATCATGTTCCATCTGTGTGCTCACCTGGTACCCTTCCAATGTGATGGGACCCTTTAAGCAGCCACTACCAAACCTATTGTGCTCATTTCCTGACAGAGCAGAACAATACCCTTTTTCTTCAGCTAAGTTTAAATCTAGACTTTCCTTTTCTTTATTTCAAATATATGAGAAAAACTCAACAATTTCTCTCATTTTTGTAAGCTCCTGATGATGATTTTTAATTCACATACTCAGATTTAAAGTGATTCTAATAATGAATATTTGATTCATTCAGTTTATTTCTCCACATTTCTTCACTGAGCACTTACTAAGTTGCTGGGATACATTTGTGAGCAAAGAGATAAAATTGCTCTCCTTGTGGAGCTTATAATACAGATGGGGAAAACAGATTACTGAGAAAATAAGAGTTACAATACAACTATAGTAAAAGTCAGCATGTGCTGTGGAGAAAAATAAAGCATGGATGGGTGTAAGGGGTAGGTCATGCAGTATTAAATAAGATGGTCAGGTAAGAATTCAATAAGGAGGTGTCATTTTAGTAGAAATTGAAGGAGATCAGGGAGCAAGACATTTGCGTATTTCTAGGAAGAGTATTTTAGGCAGAGGAAGAGGCTACAACTGCATCCCTGCAAGAGAATTATGCTAGTGTGTCTAGGAATGCCAAAAATGTTGCATAAATGGAGGGGGGCGGGGTGGAGGGGTGGAGAGGGCATAAAAGAGGAAGAAACTCACAGGACATGAGGTGGGACAGCAAATCAGTGTTGGTAGGGATGGGGCACATCTTGATGTGGAGATGAAAAACCATTTAGAGGAACTGAGCAGAAGCAGTGAATGACATGTATCAGCACTGGCTTGGAAACTCTCCATTTTTGATCCCACATAATCCACGAGAGCATTGTTTATCCCCATTTTGTGAAAATGTGTATTGTGGATAATTAGAGTGCCTGGCTCAGGGTAAGACTTCAATGAATAGCTATTGACTGACTGACTTTGCTCTAGTTCATTTGCGTTAAGTAAAAATAAAATGTAAAATGAGCAGAAAGATTTTTTTAAAGTAAAATATGTTGTAACGTTCAAAATATGCCAAGGTTTAAGATTTCAGTAGAAATATTTGTATCCCACTGTGAAAATTAGTCACATGTTCATAAAAGATCAAACTTATATCATTATGTTATGATATTCTAATTCTGCCACATCCTGAGAACAGTTTAAATCAAAGCTGAAGCAACTCCCCAGTGCTTCCCGGTTCACAGTTATAACTTGGATTTTTTTTGTTACAGTTTAATACTATAAGGGTACCTTGTTAAACAATATTTGAGTCCTCACGATTATGAAGTTTGTGTGGAAAAGAAAAATTGCCTTAACCAGAAAAGTTCCACTAATGAATTAATAGAAACAGTCACTATTCAAACCTCACAGGACACTTAACACTAACACCTCTGCCATGCTGTCACGGCAATGGGAAATACAATTAGCACAAGTATTGCAAATACAAATTTTGAATTTAAATTCTTTACCTTGGTTTGTGAAGACAAAGAAAATGTTAAAGAACAGATAGAATTACACTTAAGGTGTTAACAATGAGTGAGAATGTTGTTTTCTTCAGTTAATTGGCAGAGTGAGGCCAATTAACTGAAAGAAGAAAAAAAAAGAAAGATAATGAAGCCTATAAAAAGACAATGATGTACATATCAAAGATTAAGTTAGGCACATGGAAAAATTGATAAAACCCTACAATACTCCTTTTTGAAAAATAGCAACCTTTATGATCATGATAAAAGTCAAATATAAATTAATATATGCCATATTATGTTATCATACATTTTCCCTTAAAATTACACAAAACATCTCCACTTAAGTGACTTTGTTGAGTTAACATTTCAATGCAATAAAATAATTGGTATTAAAGTATTAAATTTTAAATGTTCTCTATAATTTGTAGTTTTATTCCTAGAGAAAAATATACAGGCCATTTTTATGCTATCTCTTGTAAAATGTTGGTCCTTGTTTTAAATTATATTACTTAAGAAGCCGTTTTTTTTTTTTTCCTGTACTGAATATTCTCAAGCTATTGAGAATTTCCTGTACAACATTTACATAAAATAAATTACTGATAGAATATTACTGTCTCAAATAAGATAGTTTTGCAAATCATCTTATTTAACAGTAAATAAGCTATTATGTTTTTTAAACTATTGCTTATAGACTTCTGATTGTCTCAGGAAGGGAACAAATCCTTCTTGAGTCCCAAAGAGTATTTTGCCAATTATTATATCACTCATTTCACTGAACTACCTAAAAGAGAAAATAATAAGGGGCATGAATGAAGCTTAGAGACTTTTAAGTGACTTATAACAAGTTACAAAGCTGGTGAAGAAGAAAGTCATAATTTAAGCCAAGATTTTCTGATTCCACGGTCATGTTGATACTTTCTAATATCCATCATATTAATAGGTATTCAACTGCCAACTGCTTTCTCTTGAAATCCATGTATGTTTGTGGGAAAAGAAGTCAAATATTTAAATCTACTTTTACAGGGTTATTAAGTTCAGTTTTTACAACTAGAATAATGGAAGAACAGGAAGGAATAAAGTTTTACATAGTTCATAGCTATTATGACCAGCCACAAAATTAGTTACAGATTTATAATTTATAATTAGATTTTGTTTTGTAATATAGTAATATAATGGTTTTATGCCTCAAAACACTGGTTAAAGCTCAACTAACCAACTAAATAGTAAATCTGTTTTGAGTATTATATGGTCACACTATGTACAATACTATATTGTGAATTGATTAATGGACACAAAAAGGTTAAATAGGAAAAATAAGTTCTATGGGTTTACAGTCAAGCTAGGCAGCTATAATTAACAATAATTTTCTGCATGTTATCAAATGACTAGAAGAGAGGAGATCAAATGTCCTCATCACAAAGAAATGATTAAGTTTTATAATGACGAATATAATTACCCTGATTTGATCATCCCAGATTGCATGAATGCATTGATATTCAACTCTGTACCCCACAAATATGTATATTCAATGTTTCTGTAAAAAATATCTGAATAAAAAATTAAAAATCCATCAATTAATCAATAAATAAAAATGTTTGTCCTCAAGGAACTTAAAGTATATGGTATATACACATATGAAAAATTGGAAAACATAAGTAAGTTTTTTTAAGGCTAGATAAATTGTTAAATCACCTTATTTTAACTCAAACATTTAAATTCCTTTAATAAAAGTTTTTATTGTAACTTTAAATGTTATGATAATGTACCTTTTACTGTCATTTTCAAGCCTTTCTTTTTGCCAAAGAATAGACACTGGAGAGTAGAAGGTCACTTCAAAGTGTGAACCTTGACAAATGATAGTCTTCCACAGCAAGTTACCCCTAAGGACAAATAACAGTTTTGAGTTGAAAAACAGCAGCCAAGGATTGTTTCTATTCTAAAACAAACATGTCTAGTCATAAGAGAAAGGGTGATTGCATCCCACAGAGCTCTCCATATTTCCTTCTGGCACTTACAGGCTTAGAAAAATGAATGAAACAACCAATAAGCTAATGAACAAAATGTGTAGAAAATAGAATTGTAGAATGTTGACAATGTAAATTTCTACAGTCCTAACTACAAATTGGCACATGACAGAGCCATTGAAATTAAATGCCAGAAGCTCAGTACAAAAAAGGGCTCAAGATGTTTAACTGTAGGCACATTTCGTTTTCTAAATCAGCCAAATTTCAACACACATTGGAGACTCTTGTAATAGAGGAACCATTCAGCTGTATGTTTTGACATCCAAGTTGGCATCTCTGAAAGTAAAGCTCTGAAAGCTACAGTACAGAAAGAAAAACTACAGATCAGTTTTTCTTCATTTTTATTAAAGATGTTTAATGGTCTTGATGTGACTCCAGCTTTAAAATGTTACTGGCACAAAATACCACAAATTATCCAGGTTTCTTTTGCCAAAGCCACATGGAAACTGAAGCTAGTTTCCATATTTTTAAAAACATTTTGTAAATGGTAAGTTTAATGATCCCATGCTTTTCATGACTTTGTCAATAAGATGTTAGTTCAAAACAATAATGTAAAAATAACATGAATATTAAACCACAGGTTCTTGCTGTCTTGGTCTGGATCTAACATTCATAAACCTGTCTTAAACTCATTAAAAAGAAAAGCAGGTTAATAATTAGTGACGACTCAATTGAAATTGAATTGTTTATTTCTCAAAGCTTATTATGGATACAACAATACTTCTCTATATCACTTAATCACAAGGTATTTAAATGTGTGGATAAGTTTAATAGCATGAATAAATGTATCCATACATTTAAATACTTATGAACAGTATGAATTAACTTATCATAAGGTATTTAAACTTCTTTATCACAACCTTAAGGTAGTCAAACTTATTGGCAGGAATGAGTATCATTTCGATGTACACATACTATCATTTTCTCCACCTCATATAAGCAAAAATGTAATGCCTACAATTTCTGTTGTATTTTTAAACGTTTTGTTGTAATCTCTGCTTCCTTAATTCCAAATAAACTGGTCAGAGATAGAGTATGTATGACAGATAAAAGATACTTATAATTAGGACTTTGTTACCAAATTTTACCAAATTACATCATTTACTTGATCATCAACTTAATTTAATTTTATTTTTTTTCATATTCTATTGGCTCTCCAATACTTGTCCATCTTATCATCTGAGAAAGGCCACATTCAAACTCTTGTTTTTGTAAGCCATTGAAAGAACCCTGTGAGGAACCCATGGCTTTTCAACAGAGAGATGAAACTTTTATTATATTTCCATAAACTCTCATAAATTCTAAAACAAAATCCATTTGTTTTAAAAGCATGTTCATGAATATCTATCAGAATTTTTTTTTTTTTTGCACTCTACGGTGCTATGATGACTATAATGAATATGTCTGATTTAAACCAAAATCTATAGTTGTTTTGATTTCTACAGCTCAATTTTTATTTCCTCTTTATTCAGAATAACAACAGTTCCAATTAAAAATATTTATGCATAGCTTATTAAACATAAATTTAGTTTTCCTTTAGAGACTGGCATATACTAAAAGCACAGGATAAATGATCTGCTGTTTATGCCTTTCCTTGAGAACACTCAATATGCGTGAATCATGATAAAGAATTCAGCACTAGTGATAACAAATGACATGAGTTGATAAGATTCTGGAGCATTTTAAACTTTATACATCAAATGTTAAAAACAGAAAGCATCCATTATGTAGAGCAAATACACATGTGCTATTTATCCAACTTCTGATTCAATTCAATGATATGGTTTTTGGGCAATTATAAAAAGAATTCTAGATTACCATTATTAACATGCACAGCTAATGTGGTTTTATGTTATTGTATTATATACATGGTGTGTGTGTGTGTTTCTCCACATGTGAGTTTTTAAAAGAGCATTGATGCGTGTGCTTATATTCTTCTAAGTTCTAATGTATGACAATTGTGAACCTAGAAAGCTTTAATAATATGAACCCCTTTATCTTAAAATTCGGGCAGTATTTGAATCATTCGAGATTGGCCTACCATAATCTTTGGAAGCATGTTCTGTTTTTAAAGCACTGATTTAAAATTCTGCTTTTTCACTAACACTTCTTTCTAACCATATATATATATATATATATATATATATATATACTGTTTTCTGCTCTCCTGTTTCCTTAGATCTATTTCTCTTTACTTCTTCAACTGTTGTTTGGAATTTTCAGAATGTATTTTTGTGTATAGTATTTGTGTATTCTCCTATTCTAAAAAGTCAGTGTAAATGAACAAGATGACTGGTTTCTCCACCTATACTGTGTGTCTTTCTGTTCACTATTGAGAAAAGGGATACAGCAAAATCCAGGTGCTGGAGCACATTAAGCAATTTCTAGAAGTATTGATGATGTAAAAGTATGACTGCCAAAATATTTGTTACTATAGAACATGAATATGGTTAGCCAATTTTTTCAAACTAAATTTGAAAGAATTGTTTAAGATGATACTGCTTAGCTTCTATTCAAATAAAGTTAATTTAACTTAATTCAAGTTAACATTGGAGAGCTTCAGAAGATATTTTTAAAAGAAAGGCATCCTTCAAACTGGGTAAAAGTTAAGTAAAATGGAAAATATGTGTAACAGCCAATTTTGAGAGACATGCAAAATAAATAGTTGTTTTTCATATTTTCCCTGCTACAAAAGGCGAATGCTGATTGATGCTGAAGCTACATTTCTGATTGTTAACTACACGCATCATTTTATGGGTTGTAGCTACAAAGACCTATTTATTGTAAGGTATTTAGAATTCTCATGAGCAATGCTAGTAGGGAAACTGTTTTATTGTAAAAGAGGATGTGCCTAGCTGCTTAGGGCACTATCTTGCTTGGACAATCACATGTGAGCAGAGGTTACCTAAATTCTGTTGCCAATTTCCATATGAACTCTTTTCTAGTATTTGTCTTTAACCACCTGAAATTTGATTGCCTGGAGGAAACAGAAGTTGAATTAAAAGACTTGTAAATATGCATAATCAATTATGATCTTTATCTTTAGCCTATTGTTTACTGAAGGCTGACTATATTCGTTCGCACACTCTCCAAGACTTAAGAATAATTAAAATCTGGGGCCGCCCCGGTGGCGCACTGGATAAGTGTGCTGCGAAATGGGAAGCGCAGCGGCGCTCCCGCCTGAGGGTTCGGATCCCACATACAGACCGGTTCCCGCTCACTGGCTGAGCGAGGCGCGGGAGCAACGCCGAGGGTTGCGGTCCCATTGCTGGTCCCCGGTCCGGTGCGGGGGCAACACTGAGGGTTGCGATCCGTTGCCGGACACGGAAAAAGACAAAAGACAAAAAAAAAAAAAAAAAAAAAAATTAAAATCAAAATTTACAATCTTTCCAGAAAACCACAACTCTCTCCAAATGTTTCAATTTATTTATTTATTTTTTATCAATGGTGGTAAAATTCAACCATCTGTTCATGTTTAAAAGAGTATTACTTATCAAGCCTTATAAATATTTTTTTAAATTTTATTTTATCATTACACAATGTAAATATTTTTTGTGGCCCTTTACCAATTTCTCCCTAACTTTCCCCCATTCCCCACTCTGGTGGCCTTGGTTCTATTCTCTCTTTTTGAAAGTTCAAGGAATTATTGTGATTGTACTTTTCTTTCTTTACTTATTTATTTATTTTTCAGCTTCCACTTATGAGTGAGGACATATGATGTTTCTCTTTCTGTACCTGTCTTATTTAACATAACATAATTTTCTCTAAGTTTATCTATGTTGCTGCAAATGTCAGAATTTCATTCCTTTTTATAGAGTAGAATTCCATTGTGTATGAATACTACATTTTCCTCATCTGGTCATCTGTCGATGGACATTTAGGTTGGTTCCAACCCTTCACTATTGTAAATAGTGCTGTGATAAATATGGGAGTGCAGGTATCCCTCTAACATGATGATTTCCATTCCTTTGGGTGTACACCCAGCAGCAGTATTGCTAGATTGTATGGCAGTTCTATCTGTAGTTGTTTGAGGAACCACCGTACTGTTTTCCATAATTGCTGCACTAATTTACAGTCCCGCCAACAGTGTAGGAGTGTTCCCCTTTCTCTGCATCCTCACCAGCATTTGTTATTCTCTGTCTTTTTTATAATGGACAGTCTAACGGGTATGAGATGACATCTCAATATGGTTTTGATTTGCATTCTCCTGATGCTTAGTAATGTTGAGCATTTTTTCACTTGTCTGTCGGCCATTTGTATATCTTCCTTTGAGAAATGCCTATTCAGCTCCTTTGCCTATGTTTTTAATCAAGTTACTTGTTTTTTACTATTAAGATGTTGAGTTCCTTGTATATTCTGGATATTAATCCCTTGTCGGATGCGTAGTTTGCAAATATTTTCTCCCATTCTACAGGTTGTCTTTTTGCTCTGTTAACTATTTCTTTTGCTTTGCAGGAGCTTTTTAGTTTTGGGGTTATTTTCTTAATTTTTTTAGTTTGATATAATCCCATTTGTTTATTTTTTCTTATGTTGCCTGTGCTTTTGGGGTCTTATTCATAAAGTCTTTGCCCCGTCCTACTTCCTGGAGTGTTTCCCCTATGTTTTCTTTAAAGAGTTTTATAGTTTCAGGTCTTATATACAACCCTTTAATTCATATTAAGTGGATTTTGGTATATGTTCAGGGGTACAGCTCTAGTTTCATTCTTCTACATGTGGGTATCCAGTTTTCTTAGCACCACTTATTGAAGAAGCAGTCTTTTCCCCAATGTATGCTCTTGTCACTCTTGTCAAATACCAGTTGGCTGTAATGATGACGGTTGATTTCTGGGTTCTCTTTGCTGCTGCATTGGTCTGAATGTCTGGTTTTTTGCCAGTACCATGTAGTTTTGGTTACTAGCTTTGTAGTATAATTTGAAGTCAGGTAATGTAATGCCTCTTTATTTTTTTTGCTCAGGATTGCTTTGGCTATTTTGGGTTTTTTGTTTTTCCATATGAATGTTAGGATTGTTTTTTTCTGTTTCTGTGAAGAATGCAACTGGTATTTTGATGAGGATTGCACTGAATCTGTAGATTTCTTTGGATAGTACTGATATTTTTACAAAGTTAATTCTTCCAATCCAGGAGCATGGAATGTCGTTCCATCTTTTTGTGTCCTCTAATTTTTTTCAGCAGTGATTTGTAGTTCTCATTGTAGCGATATTTCACCACATTTGTAAAATTGATTCCTAGGTATTTGGTTTTTTGGTGACTATAGTAAATAGTCCAGCTTTCTTGATTTCTTTTTCTGCTAGTTCATTATTGGAGAATGAAAAACAGCTACCTACTATTTTTGCACGTTGATTTTGTATCTGGCAACTTTACTGAAATTGTTTACTAGCTGTAAGAGTTTTATAGTAGTCTCTAGGTTTTTCTATAGTATTCCCTCACTATTTATCCCTCATTTGTCCTCCTTTTTTAAAGTTAAACAACTAACGGCTTGTCTATTTTTTTATCTTCTCACAAAACCAACTTTTTGTTTTATTGTTCTTTTGTATCAGTTTTGGGGTCTGTATTTCATTTATCTCTGCTCTAATATTAAATATTTCTTTCCATCTACTAATTTGGGGATTAGATTGTTCTTGTTTTCCTAATTCTTTGAGGTATAGCATTAGGTTGTTTATTTGAAATCTTTCTGTTATTTTGATGTAAGTGTTTATTGCAATAATCTTCAGTCTTAGTAATGCTTTTGCAGTATCCCACAGGTTTGGGTATGAATACCTTTATTTTCATTAGTTTCAATAAATTTTTTGATTTCCCTTTTAATTTTGTCTTGGACCCATAGGTCATTAAGGAACATGTTAATATCTATGTATTTGTATAGTTTCCAGATTTCCACTTGTTATTGATTTGTAGTTTTAATCTGTTGTGGTCTGAAAAGATACTTGATACATTTTTTAAAAGGTATGTTGAGACTTGATTTGTGACTTAGTATGTGGTCTATTTGAAAGAATGTTCCATGTGCTAATGAGAAAAATGGAAATTCTGATTTGTTGGATGGAATGCTCTGTAGATATCTGCCAGGTCCAATTGCTCTAAAGTGTAGCTTAAATCCTATGTTTTTCTGTTGATTTGCTGCCTAAATGATCTGTCCAGCACTGAGAGAGGGGTATTCAAGTCCCCTGCCATTATTTTATTGGGGTCTATCTCCTTCTTTAGGGCTAATAGTGTTTTCTTTATATATCTGTGTGCACAAGTGTGTTTGCATATGTATTTATGATTGTTGACTTTTTGCTGTATAGATACATTTATCACTATGTAGTGACCTTCTTTGTCTCTTTTTATGGTTTTTGGTTTAAAGTCTGTTCTATCTGATATAAGAATAGCTATTCCTGCTCATTTTTTATTTCCATTCATGTGGTGTATCTATTTCCATCCCTTCACTATTAGTCTGTGTGTGTCTTTACATATGAGATGAGTTTCTTGAACACAACATACACTTGGCTCTAGCTTTTAAACCCAATCTATCAGTCTGTATCTTTTGAGTGGGGAGTTTAATCCACTTATAGTCAGGGTTATTACTGAAAGGTATTCTCTTACTCCTGGCATTTTATTGTTTTTTGTTTGGAAGCTTTAAATACCTTTTGTTCCTTTCTTCCCCTTTTATTATTTATCTGTGATATATATTGCTTGTTCACGATGATAAGATTTAATTTTTTTCTTGTTCTCATTTGCATTTTCTTCTACCAGTGGGTTTTGTTCTTTCAGATTTCAGATGCAGAGAATTTCTTGCAGGGCTGGTTGTGTGGTCATGAACTTCCACAGCTCTTGTTTGTCTGGAAAATACACTATTCATCCCTTATTTCTGAAGGATAGCTTTGCTGGGTATAGTATTCTTGGCTGGTAGTTTTTTCCTTTAATATTTTGACTATATCATCCCATTTTCTTATGGCCTATAGAGGTTCTATTGAGAAGTCTGCTGTTAGTCTGATAGGGGCTCCTTTATAGGTGACTTGACACTTTTCTCTTACTGCTTTTAGGATTCTCTGTGTTTGAGCTTTGCCAGTTTGATTGTAATGTGTCTCAGAGAGGATCTTTTTGGACTGAATTTGTTTTGAAAACTTTGACCATCTTGGATCTGAAGGTCTATGTCTTTCCCGCTACCTAGGAAATTTTCCATTATTATTTTGTTGAATAGGTTTTCCATGCCTTTCCCTTTCCCTCTCCTTCTGGAACACCCATGATTCAAATCTTTGTGTGCTTAAGGTTGTCTGCTAGCTCTCTTGGATTTTCTTCATTTGTTAAATTCTTTTTCCTTTTTTTTGGTCTGCTTGGATTATTTCAAAAGACTATCTTCAAGATCAGAAATTTATTCTGTTTGCTCTAGCCTGCCTTTTAAGTTCTTGGTTATGTTTCTCATTTCACTGAATGAATCTTTCAATTCTATTAGTTCTGATGCATTCTTTTTTAAAGCATTCATCTCTTTGTAAGTTTTCCCCTTAATATGATGGAATTTAAAAAATTTTATTATGCTGTCTGAGTCTTCACATACTTTGTTGAGTTTCCTTAAGATTGTTGCTTGAAATTCCTTTTTATTTTCAGTCATTTGAAGGGTTTCCTGTTCTATGGGGTGTGGTACTTGAGAATTACTGTATTCCTACGGTAGTGTCATATTTTCTTTGTTGTTTCAAATTTCTAGTATCTCTACATTGATGTCTCACCATCTGGTAGAGCAGTTGCTTTTTCTATTATTCTGTAGTAGACTTGGAGGAAAGAGACTTCCTCTACAAATTTTGGTTTCTGCTGGTGACTGACCCTGTGTCAATGCAGTCGAGTGGCTGTCAGGCCACCTGAACAATGGCTGTGGTTTCTAATGCAGTGCTGAGCTGCCTTTGAAGTGGCAGTGGCTATGGCAGTGTCTGTGGTGGATAATCCATGCAGAATTGGTGTTTTTTTGCATGTTCCTGCCTTCTTTTGCACAGAGGATGCTACCAATGGCTCCTGCCTTCTCCCAGGTGAGGGGGCTGCTCACAGCTCATGCTCAGGCATCCAGGCATGCTCCTGCCTTCTGCTGGGTGATGGGAGCTGCCCACAGCTCCTGTCTAGGACCCCAGGCACATTCCTCAATATTTTTCTTTAAATATTTATGCCAGTTTTACCTTTTTATAATTTACTAACATTCTGCTCAGGATTTCTTTAGCAAAAATGCAGCAAGAAGTTTCTAAGCGGTTTTTCCTCCTTTAATCTTTAACATTTCCATACATTTTAACCACAAATTCAAGTTTTTCTGTATAAAATTCCCATGCATAAGTTTTTAAAGTAATAGTTCAGTATTCATAAAATAATGTCAAAATGGTGAGACTAGTTTTCACAAGAACTTGACTCCTTCTGCTCTTTCTACATACTACATATCTATTTTCTACAATTTCCTAATATGATCTACTTCTAAAGTCAGATGATTCGGCTGAAGGACTTTTCCATAAATCTTACTTCATTTGAGATCCTAGACCTTTATTTCTACTATCTCTTCTGTTTTCTTTCATTTTTCATGATCTTTCTATTCTTTAAGATACAGGCATGCAAGCATATTCCTCAAATAAGGACTGTAACACATCCATTCACTCCTTCCTCCTCTAAATGATAGCAAAATTCGTGACCCTCATCATTTATTTGTCACCAGCAATAGAAGATAGCATATGAAATTTTTAATTTTGTGAAAATGATCTATTTCAAAATAGATAGAAATACCTTCAAGGCGAAGTACCTATTGTGTGTTTCCTTACCGACAAGTTCATGGCTTGAATTAGTCTTTGCTGCATAACTGTATTAGTTTTCTGGGGACACCTTAACAGAGAACTACAACTACATGGCTTAAACAACAGAAATGTATGGTCTCAAAGTTCTGGAGGTTAGAGGTCAAAGATGAAGGTGTTGGAAGATTTGGTTTCTCCCGAGGGCTGTGAGAAAGAATCTATTCAATGCCTCTCTCCTAGCTTCTGTTTTTTTGCTGCCAATTTTCTGTATTCCTTGGCTTCTAGGAGAATCACCTCCATCTCTGCATTCATCTATACATGGTATTTTCCCTGTGTGCATGTTTCTGTCCATCTTCCCCTTTATAAGAACACAAGTCATATTCGATTAGGGGCCCACCCTATTCCAGTATCTAACCTTACCTAACTACAAGACAAAGACTATTACAAATTAAGGTCACATTCTGAGATACTATAGGTTAGGATTTCAACATATTAATAGGAGGAGGGCACAATTCAACCCATGACAATAACAAACCACACAAAATTTAATGGCTTAAAACAACAACAATTTATTCAACATAATTCTGTGAGTCAGCCCTTTTAGCTGGGTTCAGCTGGACAGGTCTTTTGGCCTCAGCTGAGCTCATGGATTCATCTGTTCAGCAGCCAGTAAGCAAGGTGGCTTATCTGGGGGCTGGCTGGTTGTCAGCTGGTGACCTAAGGGCAACTAAACCACAAGTATTTCATCATCCAACAAACTAGCCCCAAATTTTTCCCATAACAACTGGACATGTTTTCAAAAGAGAGAGAAAAATTGTGAAAAGCCTTTTGAGGCCTGGGCTTTGAATTGCCACAATGTCAATTCTGCCAAAGCAAGCCACGAGGCCAGTCCAAATTTGAGAGTGGGCAATAGACTTCACCTATTGTGAAAGGAGATTCTGTGTCATGTTGCAAAAGGGCATAGAGAGGAAACAACTCATTCAATTTTCACAAACCTTCTATCAAACAGCTTATGCCTTGCACAATGATGTCTCTAAAAAAATGTCAGGGATATTGTGTCTTAAAATAATTTAATATAAATGTACTCCATGTTATTTTTGTCTTTCAATCCAGAGTTAACTAGTAAAACCGTGATAAACATAGAAATGATATCTGGAAGCCATCTGGTTTGCAAATATAACCTCATGAATCTGGTATAATTTAGACTTGTTAACTAGAAAAATTGAACTGAAAAACAAAAGACTCTAGGATATAGAACTAGAACACATCAAGGCCTGATGGTGTAGGTACAAATGTGCAGTAGGCAAAAACCAGAAACATGTGAGTGGGATAAACATCTTAGAGAGGCATATCCAGCAGCTGATTCATGTGAAAAAAACATATACAAGTGATTCATTGATATCAACATGACTGCAGAGACCTTCTTATCAAAATGGTGGAATAGATGGTCCCCAGTGTCACCCTGTCCCATAATTGACCAATATACAACTATTAAAGAGCAACAACTGTGAAGTTGGGGGCACTAGAGCTCAAGTGAAGAGGAGGAGAGACCTATTAAGATCATGAAGGTGGGAAAAGCTGTGATGAGAGAAAGAAAAGACTGTTCTGAACATTTCAAGCTCCACCCAATTCAAGGCTGTCCCTGGTGAGCACACAGAGCAAGAACTGGCAAAAGCTGAAGCTGTGCCCTTCGTGTGATATTGCTTGAAATCTGCAAGAGAGAAGTGTGCCTTAGTGGCACTAACTGGCTTCCTGTGGATCCACATAGGAGGAAAGGGCCACAGACAATGGAAGAAAGGAGTCACTCAGAAGCCAGTGAGTCATTGCAAGGGACTAGAACATAGCCCACGCCATGCAAGTGTTTGGAGTGCAGGAAACGGGGGAGATGGGCTCACTGGGGGAACATTGGGGCACAGTATGGACGGCTGATCTGTCCTCCAATCAGCACAGGCCCAGTTGGTATAGATTGGTCAGGAATTTAGAATCAGTCTTTTTGCTGAAAAGACTCAAGCCCAGACCAGAGTTTCCACACAACCAAGTTGTACCAAACCTCACAAGTCCCAGAAGTGCTTAAAGGGTCAACGATTAAAATCTAAGCTGCACAAAAAGCCTTCCCCAGGGAATCAGCAGCAAAGCAGCAATTTAGCTTAGCCACATGGCTCAAGTGTTGGTCCTCACAGGAAGTTTCCCCATTTTAGAAGTAACGAAAGGACAGCGATTAGTTCCAGTGCAGAGTTTAAGTGGTGTGTGTAGCTAGTAATCCAACACAGAACTTAAAGAAAAAATAAAAACCCACAGTGCAGAGACAAATTTCTGATATTAGCCAGTAAAGGTCTAACACCACCAAAGAACAACTATAAAACCTAGAAGAACCAGAAGCCCCCTGAGATCTCAAGCCAGGGTGGGGAGGGAGCCCAGGGCCTTAGCCATGCCCTGTTGACATCAACATCCAGCCCAGTGACAACCAAAAAGCTGTCAAAATCTCCCAGGCTCCTGAGCTGGGATGGGGGGGCCAGAGGGCCTAAACCAAGCCTCCCCCACTGACATCCACATTAAGCCCAATGATGACTAAGCCACCTCCAGAAGCCTCCTGGGCTCCTGAGCTAGGATGTAGGGTGCCAAGGGCCTCAACCTCATTCCCTATTGTCTGTATCCCACCCAACAAGGACCAAGCTCCCACCAGAAGCCCCCCAGGCTCCCAAGCCAGAATTGGGGGTGCTGTGAGCCTTGGCCATACCTTCCACCTTCTGCAACCAAGCCAGCAAAGGAACCAGCTGTGAGCCAGCCCCTCCCTATCTCCTCTTTCCATCCTCCCCCTCCCCTACCCCATTCCTCTTCCCCTCCCCCTCCCTCCAACTGCTCTGCAACCTCTTAGAATGTAAGAAAAATAATAATAATAATAAATAAATTCCTAAAAAAATAACAAAAAATAAAATGACTGAAGAAAAAATTGTGTTTATAAAGCAGGATTTCTTTGTAAACTCTAGAAAGCAGAGCCTGTTGCCAAAACCTCATTGTGTTTACATAGAACTATACAGGGAATATATGAGAACTCTGAAAAACAGAAAGACATTCCATACTCAGCAGACAGGATGATTTATTAAGGTACTCCATGATCTAAATGGAGTGTTTATCAAATCCATGTTACTTCTATTACTGTTTCCATACTTACTAAATGATCATATAATTTCTGATTTGGTCATTTAGGCACTGTGCTACCAGGTAATGGGAACCCTGTGGCATGAATATCCTTGATCCATGGCATTTATTTATCCATCTTAATCTAAATTTTTATGTTATGATATGTAGGTAAAGATAGAGATAGAGATAGAAAAGAGAGGACACAACCATAGACGCAGGAATAGATATAAACATAGAACTATCTATAGATATTTGTTTGTGCAAGTCAGTGTCTAAGCACTTTATTGACTCTGAGGTCACGAATGAAACAGAGTTTCTGGTCTTGGAAAGCTGATGAGGGTCTCTGAACCCCATCAAGTGAACTCCCCAAGGTACAGATACCTGGAAGTTCCAACCTAGGGAACCAGGTCCTCTAAAAAATGGTTGGCATATTTTTCTTTAATTAGGAAAAAGTATAATATTAGCATACTATTTATGTTATACTATTTATAAAATACATCAATTGAACATTTAAATATTTTCTTAATGAATGTTCCCCAAATTGGTACCATGCATTATTTTGAGAAAAATATGATGGGCTGGTTTACATGTATTACATAATTTTTATGACCACATACATTTATTGACTAAATAAGTTCCATAAGTTATAATAGCATATCTCTTCTATCTATCAATGATATTTATTTACCCCTTTAATCTACTTTTGCTACATGATTCTATATTGTCCTAGGATGAGAGATACAGAAAGGTTTGGATTTTATTTTGCTGTTCTTCTGTTAATTTCACAAACATAATGTCTGTCAAGAGACCTCAAAGATTTTTCTGAAGGCTGAATTTAGAGATAATGGTTACAAGAAAATACAACCTGAAGGAATAAAACATGACCATTTGTTGCTGCAAAGTGACAGCTTCTAGACAATAAATAAATAAATAAATAAATAAATAAATAAATAAATAAATAAATGGCATACGAGACTGAACTAAAGTGACAGAGTTTCACATGGAATAAAGCCCTAAAAGCACTGGTCACAACAGTCTTGGTTGTTTGCCGAAAGTTTCAATTCTTCAGGGAGAGACATTTGTCTTTATACTCCTGAATGTTTAAATATCCACAGAAAGATCTGCAATTGTGACTTTGGCAATAACCAGAGAAACCTGCATATTGTGTGGTTGTTTGAGGTCAAAGAAGATTCTGCTGATGGCTGTTATTCATTTAGGAGTTGTGGCCAACAATGCTAACATATATGTTCAACCCTTCATCTCATAGCCAAAACTAATGTTAATAGTCCCATTGGTTCTCTAAAATTGTATATTTTTTCTTCATTCACTAAATACTAGTTCATAATTTTACTGAGGACAGGAACCACATAACGTTTATATATTTAAGCTGATGATGCCAAGAATCCAGGAGTTGGAGTCAAATAGATGAAGCTGGAAATCTTGGCTCTTCTATCTAGCTCTGACCTTGAGAAAGTCAACAAGCCAAGCATCAGTTTCCTCTTCTGTAAAATTAATACTAGTACTCATATTAAAAGATTATTTAGATAAATACATAAAAATTATATAGGCAAAAATTATTTTGCTAAACAGTAGAATGCTATAGAATCTTATTACTCTATATAGCAGTTAGCATTTAGTTATATATGAAGAATAAGCCATAAAGAGAAGCTAGGCAAATCACTGAAAATGTTTTTTCTCCAGAGGAAGAAACTATCTTATGTGTAATCATTATGTGTAATCAACTGACAGTTGGTGGTATCAAATATTTTACACAGTATTTTGGATTGCACTATGGTGGATTATTTTCATATTAACTTTCTCTAAGTTTTATTCATCTCATATTATGTCATTACAAATCACTTACTTGACTATGCATCTTTCTCTTTTTTTTATTCTACATACACATTCTACAGTACATACATATATTGCAGTAAGTATACTTTCCATTCTCGTAGTGTCCCCTTATCTACATAGATTTAATGGCATCTGTTTGACTTTTTGTGAAAAAAAAAAAGAAAAGAAAAGAAAGACTTGACAGACTTTTGCCAAATTTGAAAGATGTGTTTGGGATGAGCTAATTTAAAATATGAGTTATACAGCATTCAAGAAATTCACTTTGGAGGATCCCAAGAGATACCTTCCTTTGAGGAGCTGCAGGTGTTTATTCGTAATTTTGTGCAATTATAACCTGTGATTCTGTATAGTGTGTTCTGGGATGAACACCAGCATTGATTTATTTTTTAACAATAGCTATTGTTTTTCCAAATAATATTGGAGAACCCACCTGGCTGATAATATAGAATGTCATTAGGGAGTACAAACATTCTCACCCCCAACGTTTTATTTGGAACTGTCAATGACAACAGAGTGCTAGACTAATGCTATGTGATAATCTAACTGTTCAAAAAGGTATGAATAAGCCATTTACTGTCAAGCATCAACTGTCTACAATATTTTTTCAAAATCATGAATTTTGTAAAGCTTCATAATGCAAAGGATGTATATTATGTGCAAATGCTAGTTAATATTTTACATTTTACATAAAATATAACTTTGGATAGAGAGGATTCTTGGAAGATGGCTAAGTAGAAAACATCAGAAATCTTTCTCCAAACCTACATAAAAATTGCAATGGCACAATAAGTCTGATGTAACTGTTTTGGAACTCTGGAGTGTATTGAAGGCTTGCAACTTCAAGGAGAAGACTTGGACAGTAAGTTGTGGTTAGTTTCAGTCAATTTTAGCTCTTAACACAGTAGCTACCCATCAGATCTTTGGCTTGGCAGGCAGTTATGCATGTGTTCCTGGAGTAGCTTGCCACACCTTGTGGGATCCAGACTGAGAAAAAAGGAATCTGTCCTCCAAGTATCAGAAATACATGCTTGAATTGCTGATGGCTTATCATCAGAGAAGTGCAGACAAAAAAAACCAGTAGCTATTGTTGTTGAGCTACCACAATTCTCCTTATTGAAATTCCAAGGAATATAAAAGGCCAGCACGTGGTTTATTCTCCCTTATTTTCTTTTTCTTCCCCCCCACCCTCCTTTATCAGAGCCACACATTAAAAAATAAAAGTCCATTCACAGGGGTAATTAGAAAGTCATGACACATGTCCAGAGGAGTCCTCAGAAGACCTTAAGTTTACATGTCAGGCTGACTCCCTGCACAGAAACAGTCTACAACAAAAACAAAAAAACAGCAAAACTTGAGGAAGGGGGTGAATCTCATTTCCAGACTTACCACTTTATTAGATTCAAATATATTGTTTTCAACAACAAAAACAAAAAAAATCCCAAGGCATCCAGAGAAACAGAAAAGAATGGTCCATTCAAAAGAACAAGAAACAAAATGTCTTTGAAAAAAAAAAAAGAAACTGTCGATGAATCTCCTAGACAAAGACTTAAAAAAAAAAACAGCCTTAAATATGCTCAAAGAACTAAAGGAAGATGTAAATAAATCATAAAAATTGATGTATGAACAAAATGGAAATATCAATAAAGAGATAGAAAACTGTAATTAAAATTTACTAGAGGAAATCAAAGGCTGATTTGAGCAGGAAGGAGAAATAATCAGTGAACCTGAAAATATGACATTGAAAATAAGTAAGTCTGAGGAATAGAAAAAAAGATTAAAACAAAGTAAACAAAGCTAAAGAATCTGTGGGACATCATCAAGCAAACCAACATACACAATGTGGAATTCCCAGAAGGAGAAGAGAGAGAGAAGGAAGAATATTTTGAAGATATAAAGGCTGACAATTTTTCAAGTTTGATGAAAGACATGAATATAAATATTCCAGAATACAACAAACTCCAAGTAGGATAAACTCAAGATACTCAAACCAAGACACAGTATAATTAAACCATTAAAAGCCAAAGATGAAGAGAGAATTTTGAAATCAGTTAGGAAGAAGATATTTGCTATAGGTTGAATACCCCACCCACAATCTCATTGAAGCATAAATCCCCATTATAACTGTTGTGGGTGGGAAACCCAGTTACAGTAATTGAAAGCTGGGGCCTGTAAGACGTGATTACACTATAGGACCATGCTGTACTGGATGAATTAGTAATGGTGATCAGGGACATGTTTCTGAGGGCTTAAAAAAGAAACTGAGTGAAGAACTCTCTCTCTCTGCGCTCTGTCATTTTTTGCCATGTGAGACACCTGCATTGATGTAAAGCCACCACCACGGAAGACCCTCACCAGATGTGTTCCCTGGACTTTGGACTTCCTAGCCTCTGAAAATGTAAGCAGTAAGTTTCATTTTCTTACAAGTTAACCAGTTCCAGGTATTTTCTTATAAGCAACAGAAATGGACTAATACAATACTCGTCACATACAAGGGATCCTCAATCAGAGTATCGGCATATTTCTCATCAGGAACTTTGGAGGCCGGAAGGCAGTAAGCCAATACGTTCAAAGATCTGATAAAAAAAAACAAAAACAAAAACAAAATAAAACAAAACAAAAATCTGTCAGCCAAGAATCGTATAACCAGCAAGACTTTCTTTCAACCTGTGGGAGAAATTAAGGCATTTCCAGACAAACAAAAGCTAAAAGAGGTCGTTACCACAATACCTGTCCTACAAGAAACACTAAAAAGAGTCCTTTAAATTGAAATGAAAGGACACAGGATAGTAACTCAAAGCAGTATGAGGAAATAAAGAACTCAGTAAAGGCAAATATAAATATATGGGCAATTATAAAAGCTAGTATTATTGTAACAATAGCATGTAACTCCACTTTTTGTTTTCTGCATGATTAAAGAAATGAAGTTATTAAAAATTATTAGTTATGCTCTGAACACACAATGTATAAAGATGCAGTTTTGTGATACTAACAACTGGAATGTGTTGGGACAAAGCTGTTAAATAGAAAAGCGGTGTTTGTCAAAATGTGGTATATTCATACAATGGACTGTTATGCAGCCTTTAAAAGGAAGGGAATTCTTACATATTCTATAACATGGATGAACCTTGAGGGCATAATGCTAAGTGAAATAATCCAGTCAAAAAAAAGACAAATACTATATGATTCCACTTACATGAGATACTTAGAGTAGTCAAAATCGTGGGTATAGAAAGTATAGTGGTGGTTGCCAGGGACTGAGAAGAGGAGGAAATGAGAAGTTATTGTTAATGTGTACAGAATTTCAGTTTTGTAAGGTGAAAAGAGTTATGCAGATACATGTTGTTGTTGATTGCACAATAGTGTGAATGTACTTAAGCGAACTGTATACTTAAAAATTGTCAAAATTGTAAATTTTATGTTATGTATATTTTACCACAATAAAAAGATCGAAAAAAGAAAAAGATAACTGTAGATAGACTTCCATATTAGAAACGTATAAATTAAAAACACAGACAAACTTCTAAATGTTTTCCTCAAGCATGAACTAGACCTAAAGGATATACGTGCTTTGTTTCATGATTACCACAAAGTTTTTCAATAACTGATTTTTCTAAGAATGACACGGAGATTTCCAGGATAGTGAAAAAAATATATATATAGTTCTACATATATTATAAATTTGGTAAACAAATCATTTAGAACTTAGTCTCTGATTATTTTTTTTAGCATAAGTCAATCTTTCAGAATTAGATTATTTAAAAAAAATGATTTCCTATTTTACATCTGGCCCTTCATGAGGCTACACATGATGTAGGCAGCCAGCGCTAATTTTTCTGCTTATGAAATGGTTTGTGTATTGATTTTCCATATGCGATGTACCTGAGAATGGATATTGTGCTATTAGAAATGGATGCAGTCAAGAACTTGTTTTGTTGTTGTTGCCATTGAGTTTATTTTGAGATGTCTTGAATTATGTACTTGAAACATATTTTCAAAAAGTGTTGAAAGAAGTCATCGGTTTCTTGCTTTTAATAATTAATGCTACCATTAATGTACAAAAACAACTACTTTTCTTGAGTTTCTCTATTTTAGAATGTATTTAAGATAACATTACAGTAGGAATCATAAATTATATATATATATAAAACACATTATGAACAAACTCTTCCTTTGCTATTATAAAAAAGAGGAAGAGAGTGAAAATTACTATAATTTGAATGCTCCACATATTCACCCAAAACCTTACAGATCAACAAGAAAACCACTTCAAATCTAACATATTAACATCTTCAGCATCCCTAAGAGACAGAGAAGGCTGAAGAATTGTTTCTATGTAAATGAACAGAGGTTCTTCATGAGAGCTGATGACAGAGAAGAAAGTCAGACAGGAATTTCATTAATGAAAGGAAAGAATGTAAGTTTCTAATAGTGTCAAAAACAGAGAGCGTCACCTAGTTTTTAATCCTACAGGATTGTGCTTTAACCTGAACGGGTGTACTGAGAATTAGAATGAAACTTGCTGAATCAGAACATTGGCAAATGATAGTAGATGCTATGGCATACAAAGATTATCATTAAAACATCACTAATTACCATAAAAAGAGGATAGGGAAGGAGTGAAAAAAGGAAAAGAAAACACACTGCCTAATTATTAGTAATAAAAAAAGCAAAAGGGAGTATCCAGAAAAATGTGCTTAATCGTAAATTATAAAGGTATTAGTTTAAAAATAATTTCTTGAATAACAATATAAAACTTTTTAAATATTAAAAGGAAACGAAAAGGAACAAAGAATAGTTCCCAGTGAATAAAATAAAAAAGAATTTGACAAAACTCAAACAAAATGAATTGGTACTAAGGATAAATATAAATGGATTTAAATCATATATGTAAAAAGTGTTATTAATAGGTGAATTTAGACTATTTAGTCAAAAGGTGGGGGAAAAAACAGAAAAGGAGAAATAACAAAAAGACAGATACACACAGTAAGATATGAGAAACAGTAAGATAGGAATAACTACCAAATTATAAAATAATAATAATAATAATAATAAAAGAAAGCTTAAGACTCTATTTTTTTAAAAAAGAAAAACTATCTTGTATAATTCCAAAGCAAATAAATTTGAAAGCCTAGATACCATGCATAATAGTATCAAAAATTTAATTCACCAAACGTGACCCTATGGGGACTAGGAAGTCTAAATAAATTAATAACAGTAACAGATGTAAGGGGGGGGGGGGAATAATCTATTTTTTTAAAAAAGAAAAACTATCTTGTATAATTCCAAAGCAAATAAATTTGAAAGCCTAGATACCATGCATAATAGTATCAAAAATTTAATTCACCAAACGTGACCCTATGGGGACTAGGAAGTCTAAATAAATTAATAACAGTAACAGATGTAAGGGGGGGGGGGAATAAGGGACCCCTGCAAAAATGTCCCAGCCTGAGAAACCTGAAAGAAACATTTTCTCTTAGAAGTGTCAACATAAAAATTATTGTTGGACTCTTCTTTAGCAAATACTACACCAAGATATTTTTTAGTGGGGGAACACTGTTGCTAAACATCTTTGCTAAAGTAGATATGAGCAAGATACTTTATTTACCACTGTTAAATTCTGTTTAAGGAATTAATGGCATAATCAGACAATAGAAAATATTTCAATGCTTAAGATCAGTGCTATCTTTATCTGCAGATAATATAATAGTTATCTGGAAAACACATGGATACTTATGAGGAACTTAATTCCAAACTAAACAAATAATAAAGTAACAGGATATAAAGTTGACGTACAAAGTCAATAGCTTTTGTAAATTAAAACAATAATTACAGATAGTCCTCTGCATGAATTTCAGTTGCCATGGTCTAGTAAATAACACTGGTCTCCCCACTGACATGGTTCAAATTTCACTACCATGGTAGGCTATCAGAAATCATAAAGTGAAAACTTTATTGCTGGCTCCTCGGTCCTCAGATCACTACATAAAAAACAGATATGTATCATGATAAATGAATAATCCCATCACGTCTTTCAAACTTTGTAAGGGATTGGTCACCATGCATCTGTTACTCAGTTGAGGCACAAACAGCAAAGTCTGTAGTTGTGTTGCTTTGTATCCCACATGATGTTTTACAAAAATGAATAATCAAAAGGGGGGATTGACCAACACATAGGAAAAGGCAGCAAAGAAGTGACAAATGACTATCCTGGAAGTAAAATTCTAATTGAACTTAAATGGAGTTAAGAGAAGAACTAGCTGACCTTGGAATGTTGGCACCGCTGCCATTCCAGAGACACTGAAGGTAGCCCGAGGAACTCAGCAAGGCAAAGATTGACATAAATGAAGAAAGTGGTTATAAAAAAAAAATGGTTGAAGATGTCCCAGAGGAAGTGATGCTCGCAGAGCATTCACATTAAAGGAACTCTTGGAAATATTTCACGGCATTGAAAGTGCAAGGGATAAAATGTTTGAAGCTGATCCATGCTTAGGAAGGCACATGGCAATTCGCCAAGCATAGGAATGATTCACACTGTTTTGTAAACTTTATGATGAGAAGAAAAAGGCAAATGCTGTTCAAGTTTGATAACTTTTGATACATAAATTATAAAAAAAACCTAGTTCTTATGCTTCTAATATCTTCAACGCAGTATACTCTGCATTACCTTTATTATATTTTTCATTTTCCTGTACGTTTTTAACCTAGAGAAAGAGAGGTTTTAATGTTTTGACAAAAATGTTTAAAGGTCAAGAACAATCATGAGTTTTCACATTGATAATTAGGATCACTCGCCATGGTATCTGCTTTTGCAGTCATTTTTCTTTTTTCTTTTTTCTTTTTTTAAAGAAAATGTGACTTTATTAATATTATTTTTTACATTCTAGGATGTTGCTGTGGAGCAGTTGGGAGGGAGGGGGAGAGGGGAGAAGGGGAGGAAATGGGATGGAAGAAGGAGGAAGGGGGAAGGGTGGGATTGAGGCCTGTGGCACCCCCTCATTCCCACAGGGGACACCACGGGGCTTCCAGCAGTGGCTTGGTCATTGCCAGGCTGGGTGCAGATGTGAGGGATGTAGCAAAAGCCCTCACCCCCGCCCCCCCACCGTCCCAGCTCCTTCTTGCTTCTTGCTTCTTGCTGTGGCTTGGTGGCTGTCGCTGGGCTGGTTGCACGTGCCAGGGGGGCGTGGCTGAGGCCCGAGGCCCCCCTATGCCCTGGCTGGGGAGAGTAGGGGGCTCTTCCAGCAGCTGCTCGGTGGTCACAGCTGGGCTCGTGCAGTCATTTTTGTAGTCCTGCAATATCCACACAAAACTGAACTGTCTGCACTGAGTACAGATTCTGTGCTTATGCCTACTCACGTTAATAAAAACTGCTTGTTTTGTTCATGATGATTAGCTATGAAGCAGATTCTCCCTTGTTGGCTAGGCTGCTTACAGTCTAGAATCAACTATTTCTCCTTCTCAAACACTGACCTAACAACACAAAATGAACACTTCAGCTACATTATGCCAATAAACTTTAGTGGAATGCCCTAGAAATTTATTATTCATTGAAAAATTTATATTCTGAACTTCTAACTACTTTTAAAATAGCCTTTTGGACTATAAAATATCCACATGTGCAGTATGTCTTTATATCTTAAATGGGAATATTCTATGTAGCAATGAGTGATTCTATTCCACAGTAGTGCTTCCAGGAATTATCATACTTTAATTCAACATTCTTCCAGAATCAATAACCCATGAATTAAAATAATGTTTTATTTAAAGTAACTTGTTATTTTATACATTTATATTATCCATTGCAAATGTTGTAGGATTTGTTAATTTTCTAGGATATATTAGGTATCACTAATGTCTATAGGATTCATTCACTTAAATTACTAAGCATTGGTGGTTCACCAGCAGATTCCCAGGCACTGTTCTAGAGATTTAAAAAAATCATATGTAAGTCCAAACCCCTGCAGGTGACTTACTATCTACCGGACTATGCAGAATTGTGAACAATAATTACAGTAATGGCTTACTCCATGCCAATCAAATGTTAGTTTATAAATGCAAATCTTCCATTCCACATCATGGTATTTCAGGTGTAAAGGTACGTCACTAAGTGTGCAAGTCTAAAGGTACAATTTCACAGATACGTTGTAATTCTGTGTGATCTGAATTATACTTCTAATTATTATCATCAAAAAGGGTGAATGGATGAGAAGAACATATTCAGAATAAAAGAGTTAAAAAACATAATATTTATTAAATTCTTAATTTTTATCTACCTGGAATTCATTCTAAATAAGTAAAGTTATAAAAACTCACAGAAATGTTAACATGAGTCTGACAACAATCAGCCTCATGTACTGAACTGGAGGAAATGATTAATATCATAGTAAATTTACCAGCAAAATATTGATTTTTAAAATGGCACTCAATACTAAATTGATAGTATAATATTTAAGGAAATTTCCATTGCACTTTAGAAACAAGAAAACATGTATAACACAGAACATTATTTTATTCACCTTAATAAGGTTTATTTTATCACCAAGTCAATATATCGTGAAATTTTAATATACTTAATGAAACTACTCTTGCATCCTCAATATCTTCTACAGCATACTAATATTATAATGAGGTGTTTTTTAAAAAAATACGTGATTTGTAAAGCAATATTTTTAAATAGTTTATTTTAAAATTCAGTAATAATAGTAAGTGATATCTACTCTACATTTTTTATGTTGTTGGTGATTATAACAACAATCATACTGATATTACAAATCTAATGTTTCTAAAAGGATTAATCTCCCAGGATTTCTATGCCACATAATTTCAGATGCTTTACATTTCCCACCGAAGTAGTAAAAACACAAATAATAGTTTATACCTGAGATTAAGTAATACCTGTAGCTTGATAATTATTCCTTTAATTTCTCTTATACCATGTTGCTAACAGTTTGATAACAAATAAGTTAATAATTGAATACATTCACCGGGCATTTATTGATAAATGTAAATTTGCTTTGCTAAGTTTGAAAAACAAATATTATATAAATAGCATGTAAATAAGTGTTTTAAAAGTCATAATCTAATATTATTTTGAATATTAAAACTCATATCAGTTTTGGTATGCTGGGAATCGTCAATTTTCTCATATGTATATAATATAGAACTTGTTCTTTTAAGTATGCCAAACTTTAATTTCCAATCACAGTATATAAATGACAGAATTGTGGGATCTGTGTATTTTTTATGTAGAAAGTGACTGATTCCACTCCATAAATCAAATTTCCAGAAACAAGAAAAGCATGTTATGCTATTTCTTCCTGGTAAAATTCTTTAGGCCACCATTCTTTTAAAAATCAATTCTTTGTGAATGAAGAAAATTGCTCTTTTAATATATAATCCTCTTTAAAATAATTATCTCATTACAAAATTTCTGCAAGAGTTACTATTGTATCTCAGAACCTTTTTCTGGCCCCCTTGGAACTGACAGACATTACAATTCAGATTTCTTTAACATTATCAAAAAAGGATTTGTGAAAATTCCAAGTTACAAAATTGTCAATTTGGTGAGAGAATATTTATATTTTGAATTTTTGTCTTAACAAGTGTTCTTGTAAATAGAAATTTATTTTTTTGAAACTGAGATTTAAAATATCAAATTATTTACATAAATAAAAATGTAATTCACACAAAACTTTTAGCATTGCAACATTTTGCAACATTTGGCATATTTTATTAGAGAAAAATAAAGTGAAAAATAAAAATGAATATATATATATATATATATATATATATACACACACATAGTTTATAGCTAAAGGGCAAAAATTAATGGCAAATATACATCTCATTGTAGGGCCTTTGAGCCCCATGAGAACCCAGCTTCAAATCTACTTTCAAAGAAAAATGTTATTAAAGCAAACCACAATTCCATATACTGAGATTGCAAAATCTTAGCTGAAAATCAACAAGCAACCCACACTTATATTACTAATACTATAATTATTTCAAATACTCATTTTACATAAATTGCATTTTCAAGTTGAGAGGATTAATTAGTGGAATTCTGGTAAATCCAATATAGTCAGCCAAAATAGTAGATATTGAGTATCTAATTTCATAATTTATATAAATATCCTTATACATAAAATATTCATAACTCATTATTTAAAAGCAAAATAGTATCTTTACAGAGCCTTGATGAGGAATACTGAAAGTGTCCACTCTACACTTTCTGAAAACCTACTGTGTCTCATAAGAATGAGAACAAACTCACCATGATGCCTTTAAAAATAGAGCATGATTCTAAACTCCATAATAATTGAAGTAGTAGTAATAATGACAGCAAGGTCACCTTCTATTTGTTTTTTTTCTCTTTTCTAGGTACATTATATGGGATACCTCATGTTAATCTTCACAGCAGCTCTGTGATTAGGTATTATTATTCCCCACTGTCTAGTGAGAAATCTAAGGCATGGGAAGGTTAAGTAACTTAACCAGAATCATACAGCTAGGCAGTAACAGAGTCAAGATTAAAACCAAGCCAAATTAACCCAAAATAAGATGTTGATCAAGGTAAAAGTACAACACCACGTACTTTTTATAAGGCTGGTTTTCATGGCTATGTTCCATGAGGGCACAAAAACCACATCTTTTTATTTATTTATTTGTTTGTTTATTTGTTTATTTATTTATTTATTTAATTTATTTATTTATTTAGCCTGTGTCCCCAGACAGCTGTATCATCCTTGACAGGCCAAGGTGGCCACAACATCCCAAAGTGTTTCTCTGGCAGATGAAAAAAGCACGTGCCTGAGGCTGCAGTTGGGTGCAGATTGAGTCTGCAATACATCTTATCTTTGATTGTTACACTGCAGCCTCGAGCATCAGTTCGTAGAAAGTAAAGTCGTTTGTAACCTCTTTTGGAGCTATCCAAGATAAAAAGTCACTATTTCACAAGGCTTCATAGTTTGCCACATTCCTAGGTCTTCCAGATATTTCTTCCTCTCACTTTACTCAGGGAGTGATCAGATGCTGAGGAAGGAAAGAAATTGTCTCACCATACCACAGATCAGATATAGCTAATTTAAGTTGTAATACTTAATTGATGATTTGAAAAGAAAGATAACTTCCCTCCAGACAATAGAAAATGCCACTTAGGCCACTTATTCATACATTTACTTATGGAATCTGGTAACATTTGTTTGTTTACATTGTTACACTGTATTATACTTTAAAGGTAGCTTAAATTAAAAATAATGGAGAAAAGTAAGTTTGAGGACCTGCTGAATGGAGAATGAATCTGAAAGCTGAATGGAGAATGAATCTGAAATATTCATATAATAATGAAATAAAACTAAATATGCATTCTGAAATAATATGTTCCATTGTTCCAGGAAGGCTGCAATGTTGATGCCAAACATTTTAGCAACAACTGTAAAACAAAAATTGAACCTCTGATGCAAATATCTAATGAATAAAACACAATTCCTAAGACAAATATACCTATTCTTGGCACTACGGCCATAAAAGAATTTCTCACAAGTTTGCCAATAAAGAAAATTGTGTGGTAGAATAAACATCTCTAAATCTCAGTTTTGTAACTTGTAAAATTGGGATTAAAAATTCCACCTCATGGATTTCTTTAGCAGATTCAACACTATGAAGCATGTACAGCACTGAGAACAAAACTTGACTCATAGTAGGAGCCCAAGAAATAGAAACTATAAAACCATAAATCAAAATAAAACAAAAATTCTAGCATTCTTAACTGTTTTTATATTATATTGTTATTTAGGCTGATGGTAAAATTTCAGCAAAAGAGAGTCTATGCATCAATTTTGATCAGATTCAGGTAGATGAAGACCACTCTGTTCAACATTTTTCAATCCAAGTGTTGAAAGCATTAAGGCAATGTAGGTGTTCCTTCTTATAATCTTTCATGACAAATCAGTGTGTTGTGGTCATTGCTAAAAACTTATTATGCATACTAAAATGTCACTTCTCTACCTATATGTCTATCAAAACTTTGATCTGAAAAGTCAGTATTTTTTTTAAAAAATAGCACTGGACATTACTTTTCTTTGGAAATCATTCTTTACTATTCCTAGTCAATGACAATATGGCTTCATTAACCACTCAAGGATCACTCATCTGAACTAGTGAGACATTTCTTAAAACTGTGTATGAAGATTATGTTGCTAAATGCCGTAGAAAGTAAATTAGAGCAGGTTTGGAAGAAAGAAAGCAGCTTTATTTTTATTCATGTGTTGTTTATTATTGATTCTCACTGTCAAAGCTGCTCTTAGATTATGCACTTCCCTTCCAAAAAATAATCCAAATAAAAAGAAAGAACAAAAAAATTTGCATATTACTATTAATCATGGAATTAACTAACATTTGTATATAACTTGAAATGTTCGTTTCTCACTGAAAGGACATATTTTTGATAAATATCAGTGGTAAGCTGTTATTACCATATTTCACTTTTCTGGAATATATATGTATATTTTCTCTTTACAGGCGTCATGTATGTTTGGATCTGCCCAGTAATCTCAAATATCAGAAGTAAATATAGGGGTCTGATAGAATTACAAAGTTCTTTCAAAAACATTATGTTATTACAGTGATCACTCTGTGCAAAGTGCCTGGTTCATTGGGGTTCTCAAGAAGTAGTTAATGAATAAATGTAAAAAGGATGAATGAAAGAAAAGAAGGAAGGGAGGGCAGGAGGAGGGATGTTGGAGGGGAGGGGAGAGGAGTGGGAGAGAAGGCAGAAGGAAGGAAACATTTAAGCACCACAGTATTTGCCAAGCCTGCAGGGGTGTAAATAACATTTTTATTGCAGAAAAAGTTTAGAATACAAGTGATAAGTTGGTGAATACAAGTGAAAGAATAAATAATAAAACAAGATAGTATAAGTCAATACTCAAGAGCTGAAAAGGGTATAAATGCTTGGACTTCAGAGAAAAGAGTCTAGAATGCTAAATATTTTTTATATATTTGTTATTTTATTATGGAATCCAGTGACTCAAAGTACTATCATATCCTCCACTAACATTATTTTCAAGAATTGTCGGATTATCCAGGCATTCAATATTTGTTAAAGAATATTAATCTCCTCTTAAATAAATATAAGCTACTTGGTTTTGGCTAACAAATCAGAAAGCATTCCAAAGACTACGGGTAGATCAAGGTGAAGCCTTCTCTACGATTAAAAATACAGAATTTCATTGGAATGAAGCAGCTGTGTTCCTGAGGTTAGAGCACTTTGTTGCAGATAGAATATCAATGGAGTGTTTATGGAATAACAAGGGAACATCACATCACAAACAGCAATGAAAGCCTCTTTTTAAAAAGTCTGTATAATAAACATGTCTAGATGGTTATGGTTCTGGCAGATCACTACAGAAGAAATATTACAAAAAAAAACTCTACTCATACATTTTTTATGAAATGTTCTGTATTATAGATCACAGCTGCAAATCTGCCCTCTGAAGTTCGCAGCTTCTTAATGACACCAGACATTTAGGGCAGAGGGTGGAGTTAAGCTGACATGTGACTGATGAGGTGGAAGTGTGAGTCTGAGGGCCACTGAACACAGAGAATTTTCCCAATGTATCATAATTACAGAAACACCTGTGCTGAAGAATTTGTGCTGATTCAGAGAAAGTACACGGAACTTAATGATCTGCAAGATCCTTCATCTCAGACCCATGGCTGTTGAGAGTAAAGAATACAATTGCTTTTAAAAATGACGTTAGGGCCGGCCGGTGGCGCACTGGATAGTGCGCTGCTTGGGAAGCGCTGCGGCGCTCCCACCCAAGGGTTTGGATCCCACATGCAGACCAGTTCCCACTCACTGGCTGAGCAAGGCGCGGGAGCAACACCGAGGGTTGCGATCCCGCTGCCGGTCCCCGGGCCGGGAGGGGGGCAACACTGAGGGTTGCGCTCCGTTGGCGGAAAGGGAAAAAAAAAAAAAAAAAAAAAAAAAAAAAAAAAAAAATGACGTTAAAGCATTGGTTTTTATCCTTTCAGGAGATGATATTTCCATCACCTGAAAATGTTTGTCTAACTTGAGAATGGGAAATTCTATATTGAACCAAGGTTGAAATGTACTAGAAATATTTTCCGGAAGATCATATGATCCTAAGATCATAAACTGCTGAACTTGATGAAGCAACCAAAGCTGGATTATTGTGAGCCTTTCTTACCTTTACAAAGTCCATCACTGATTAAAAAAAAAGGTAATGTGAGTGCATATTCTAGCAAAGTAACATAATTAACAATAGAGTCACTCTTAAAGTTAGAATTCATATCCCAACATGCTCTTAATCATCTGTTAAATCTCTGGGCTAGGGCAGGAAGGAGTTATAGTAGTTTTATATCTATTTGACTTTTATTTTATTTTTTATTTTTTTCTTCTTCTTCTTATTTTTATTTATTTATTTATTTTTATTTTGTCAATATACAATGTAGTTAGTTATTGAGTCCCATCACCGAAACCTCCCTCCCTCCTCCCTCTCCCCCCTCCCACCCAGGTGTGTCCCCTCCATTTTC
>NW_007732703.1:49766-50612 GCF_000696425.1 Galeopterus variegatus
TGGAGGTTCCTCAAACAGTTGAAGATAGATCTACCATATGACCCAGCTATCCCACTGCTGGAAATATATCTATTTGACTTTTAAAAAAAGAGTTAAAAATCGATTAATATATGTGTAGACTGTGATTTGAGAAGGGTTAAGAAAAGGATTGCCAAAATATGCTCATTTGGAGGGCAATGAAGTTCAATATTCATAAAAAGCAAGTAGTATTTCTTTAAACCAGTGAAAGTGAACTAAGTTCAGTAGATAATAGCAAACATGAAATACAAAATAATTTAATATCTTAGATCAAGGTACCTCTTAGTTACATTATTTGTTGCTTTTGCTTTTGGAATATGTCTGAAATTATTTATAATAAGATTTTTAGCAATTAACATGTATTTTGGGCAATGTCTTTCTTTCTATGAGTTCTTTGGCATTGATTCATTTTTCAGGATATTGTAGTATAAAAGTGACAAATAAAAATTTTAAATACAGCTCTTGGCTATTGTGAAGAGTGCTGCAATGAACATTGGGAAACAAGTATACCTTCGACTTGATGATTTCCATTCCTTTGCATATATTCCCAGCAGTGGGATAGCTGGGTCGTATGGTAGATCTATCTTCAGCTGTTTGAGGAACCTCCAAACCATTTTCCATAGGGGTTGCACCATTTTGCATTCCCACCAACAATGTATGAGAGTTCCTGTTTCTCCGCATCCACGCCAGCATTTATCTTTTAGCGTCTTTTGGATTTTGGCCATCCTAACTGGGGTGAGATGGTATCTCAGTGTGGTTTTGATTTGCATTTCCCGGATGCTGAGTGATGTTGTCCATCATCGGATGAGTGGATACGGAAAATGTGGT
>NW_007732703.1:51174-90081 GCF_000696425.1 Galeopterus variegatus
CACACACACACACACACACACACACACACAAAAACTGGAGGGGGGGGGGGGGGGGAAGAAGATATAACAACTATACTTCCATGAAGTTGTTACAACAAGCAAACGGAAAGGACATTCTTGGGGGGGAGGGGAGAGAGGGAGGAGGGAGGGAGGTTTCGGTGACGGGCCATAATAATCGTATACAGTGTATATTGACAAAATAAAAAAAAATAAAATAAATAAAATAAAATAAAAAATTTAAATACAGTATATCATTTTTTGTGTTATAGAGGAAGTAGCATGTTTACTTTCTAAAAATCAAAATAATAAAAAAGAAAAAAGGGGACAAGCAATATAAAATGCCTCTTACCTCATCAGTTAGATGTATCTATAATTAAAAGTGTGGTATCAGTATTTTCAGAAAATATGTAATACAATATTCTCATCACAGATGAAAGATTTAAATGAGAGTCTGCTTTGTGTATAAATTTAGGAACAATGAATCTTTTTTATTTTATGTATTTATTGTATAAGGCATATCACAGAGAGTATAACAGAATAAATAAAAACTATTAACTTATTTTTAAATTTAAATATGAATAATATTACATTTGCATGTGAAGATTGCATTTAAATGAGTAATTTATCTGATCAGTAGAGAAGTGAAGTAATACTGCAAACAAAATACAGCAACTAAAATGCTATTTGTAGGAAGATTAAAGAAGGAAACAAATGCACAGAACTTTGACATGTGCTCTCCTCTGATCACCATAGAGCCATGAGAAGCAGCTCTTTAAGTCTGTTAAAGCTTTGGAATCTGGAGCCTGATTTCTTAGGTTCAGAACCTAGCTCTGGTACAGACATGAACCAGCTGAAAGCCTTTGGATGTGACTATATGATCCAAATCTTAACAATTGTTAAGTAAACTGGAATTTTAGGGAACTTACTGAGTGCTCTGAACCTCAATGTTCTCATTTGTAAACTGGAGTAATTGAAGATTAATGAGTTATTGTTCATAATGGAGTTAGAACATTGAAAGACACACAGTAAGTACTATGCAAGCATTATTTTAAAATTAATAGCTTACTTTAAAGCTTATTTTATAGATGAGAAATTTGAAACTTAGCTTGACTTTTCCTTTCACTTACCATGGAGAACTGGGGCATAAAAGTAAATGGATAAAGTCCATTTTGCTATCAATATTATTTGGCATTTCCTCAAATTTTGAAAAAAAAAAAATTCTGTATTTCTTAAGTTACTAAGCTATTAATTACCTTGTATCTATTTCTAAAACCATAATATCAAAGCCATCTAAATAGATATCAGTATGTGAATTTCTGTGAATTTGACATGCCTTTTTTAACTGTAATACTTTTGCTTAAATAATTCATCCTCTTTACCCTAATCTCAACCTTGTTGGATTTTGTCTTTATTTATAAGTTGATATTTGCTCATCAAGGATTATTTTTGCATTGGTTATTAACTTTTTAAACTATTACTTTAAAATATTATTTATCTTGATTGCTATATTTTTTTTGATCCCTTAAGTTTTGCAGCCGTGGTGAGAGCTTCACTTGCCCCCAACTCCCAGCCACTGGCAAAGATGAAAACAAAGCTGGAGAGACAAACAGGGGGTTAGATTTAAGTGGCCTTATCAACCACACTAAAAGTCTGGGTTTTCTCTTAAAGGCAATGCGATGAATAAGAGGTAAATTCAATAGGACACAATGTTTGAGTGGACCAAGGGATTTAGAAGTAGTCGAATACAACATTTCTGCTGGATCATTTGGATGGAGGAAGGAAGAAAAAGCAGGAGGAAAGGTATATTTAAGAAAGGAAGGCCTGATTGTGAGTTTGGGTGTTAGGCTTTGAGCTGTGTTTAGGAAATTCAAACAGGTGTGCAGAAAGCATCTATATTTCAGGTTCAGATATGGACTCTTTAAGTTGTCATCATTTTTATTATAATGAAAGTCATGGAAGTAGGTTAAATCACCTAACAAAGTAAAAAAAGAAAAAAAAAAAAGTGAAGATAGATCAAGGCCTGGACAAAATACTGAGAATAATAGCAGAAGGAACTGAGAATTAGTTGGGAAGGAACCTGAAAGGTAGAGAAATAGAAGGAGGGTAAAACTTGATTTAGGCCAACTTGGAAACTTCAAGGTATTACATTTCTTAAGAAAAGACAGTCAAATAGTCCTGAATTTGCATCTGAGCTTTGCCACTGGCCCTCTGTTTAACCTTTAGATTTCCTTTGGGTAAGATTTGGTTTCCTCACCTTCAAACTGGAAATACTAATAGTGCACATTTTGTTGAGTAGCTGCAAACATTTCATGAAACAGAAGGAAGGCTTCAAATAGTATTTGGCACAATGTAGGTTCTCAAGTAATAAGCTGTTCAATTAGAAGCATCATAGGCTCTGAAGCTGGACTGTTTGGGTTTGAAAGCCAAGTCTGGCAGTGCCAGCAGTGCTACCTCACATGTGTTACTCAATAATTTTCTGTGTCTCGATTTGCTTGTCAGTAAAACCGGCATTATAATATCTAAAATATGGGCTCATTGCAATGACCAAATAGGGTTAAGACACACAATCTATTTACCACAGTGCATGCAACTATAGTTTATAGTTTATTAAGCTAGTTTATAGGCAGAATATTTTAAGTTCAATCACTGAACATCTATAGAAGTTTTTTTGTTTGATTCTTTTTTTAACTTCCACTGTTTTTTCCCCTTTAAAATTACTTTTCAAATTAATCTTGTTGCTTGTTTTTTGAAAAGAATTCCTTTTTAAGGGAAAGAAATAGATACCGTAAATAAATTCAATGAATTATCAAAAGTCAAAACCAATATAAAACATTAAAGCAGTGCCTTCAAATAAAAAAAAATTTCAATAGCATTATATAAAGTCATATCCTGAACAATTCAAAATCATTTTGTCCTTAGGCAAGTACATGCCTGCCTGTCAGAGGTGTACCTGTAGGTAAGGACTGGGTATATAAGGTTACTTGAGAGAGTACTGTGGAAACACCATGATCTTTAGGAAAAGGCAAAGAGGAACTCAAATCCTCATTTCTTTAATGATTGATTTGGCAACATGGATTAATTTACTCAACATCTTGGAGCTTCCGTCTCATCTATAAAGAGTAGTAGGAGTATCTGTCTCTGCAAGTGACATTAATGATGAAATAGGACACCAAAAATGCCTAGCACATAGTAGGCTTTTCAACAAATGTTAGTTCCCTGCTCTTCTGCCAGATGACAGCCATTCTCCAAAAACATGGATCCAGTAATACTTAACTTTAAATTACTGTGGAATGTAGAAAGAAGACATAGTAAAAATAAAACCAACTACAAATAGACAGCAGTGAGAAAAGACTAACACTATATTTTTATTACATTCCGAAGCCACAATTTAAAATAAGGCTAGATTCTGTTATAACTAATAATCTGGTGTAGTCATAAAAAGTGCTAAATAACAATTATTTAATAGTAACATTCATTCTATACAATGAGTACCTTTGTTTGTTTTTTATCTTGCTAAAAGTTTTTAAATATGGCAATCAAATTTAACTGAACTTTTAAATGTTAAGTTAATAATACAGAACATAGAGGTTGAAGAAATGATCATTAGCTATGGCCTGTGGATGCCAAGTAGTATCCCAGATGGATATGAAGCTAGACCAGGAGAAACAAATGGACTCTAAAGGGAGGCTGATAGGGCAGGGGACTATTCTATGTGGGGTACCCAAGAGTCTTCCCAGACCAGAGGCTTTGGAATCAGAATTGTTTTTTAGCACTTAGCACATTCTGACTTCTCAAGATTACTAAGCAAGTTTGAAATATTTTTGACCTAACTAATGTGTGTAATCAAATAAAACACCTGCTCACAAATGTGTCAATCGTGACTTTGCTACTAAGAATTATTTATGAGTTCTCTTGTGAATCTTGATTACAATTGAATTAAAAATGGACACTTCCTTCCAAATTTTAAAACACTGTTACAATCTTGTTAGAATACAGAGCATTAACTATGTCACTTCTATTGTAATATGAGGTTATACACTATTGTTTTTTCTTGCTCTAGTTTCACCAAATAATATATGAAATTGTATAGTATCTTTGTTTTCAAATGAAAGTTATGTAAGAATAAATAGTCAATATAGTCATGAATTGGAAAATGGTAGTAAAGTTTCCTGTTGCTAACATATCTAGTTGTACTGAACTTTTTAATGTATCACTAAATTTAATAATTTATTGAATAAAGGAATTACATTTTGCTATTGCAAATATAACCTAAAACACTAAAATTTTTAATTGATCAGCATAGGACTTGTTCTACAGAGAGCATCCAAAATGCATTGACTATAAATTAGGCATTTCTTTTATACAATTTAAAACAGTGAAATAAATAAGAAGTCACATCTGGACCTATTATCTGCATTCAGGAAACATTTTCTTGGGTAAATGTCTTAATTATCCAACAAAAGCTTAATTTTCAGACCATTAGATTACAATTCAAAATATTAATAATTTGGCAAACTGAAAGAATCAATTCTGCTTTCAGAAATCTTCAGGCACTGGGAATCTCTGGCTCACTGATTTAAGTAGTATGATCAACTATTCTAGAAAGCCAACCTTGGTGAGTTTAAGGGAACAATTTTAAAAGTAAAAATAAAACTGTAAGAGATTATTAGAGTACCCCTATTCCTTTAAAGTCTAGAACGAATTCCAGTTTCATCCTTCAACAAATGAATAGTGCTTAACAGTGAATAAGTTGTAGGTAAGGACTGTCCAGATTTACAACATTCTAGTACTCACAGTAATAACAGAAGACTTTTTCTTTCCAGTCTCAAGACTAGATAACCTAATTAAGCAAACTAGAAAAAATTTAAATGAAAATTTAAAAAATTCCAGGACATCTAGGGCAATATCAGAAGTGATGATTAGGGGAGGTGTCTGGTACAGTATTTTAATTTTATCTTAATGGTTTAAAATTATTTAAAAGTCACAAGATGGAGAACTAAATAATCTGGGGGTTGCAAAGAAAGTCCTGTTATTTATTTTATTTTATTTTCCTTAATTATCTGACTCATTGAAACTGAAAGATTTTGTCCAAACTCTTACAGTAAAATCAAATTCATATTTCCATCATCATATATCCATTAATTTATAGATAAAACTGATTTTTAGGGAAAAGTGAAAATCTAATCTTGGTCAATTGGACGGCAACACACTTGTGCTTGTTATGAAAATTTACCACTAAACTGTTTCTTAGGACAAGTTTATTTTGGTATGCTGAGTATTAATCCTACTGGGGTGCTGGAGAGAGTAAACCTGAGAAAAAAGTTTGTTCCAGGACCTTATAGCCTTATATGTATCAAAATGTAGTTAATTTCTACAAAGCTATGATCAAATTAGTTAAATTAATCCCTTCAAAGTTGAAAACAATTTAGAAATACTAAATGTATTTCTTTTTTTTTTGTCCTTTTTGAGACCGGCCGCACTGCACTCAGCCAGTGAGCGCTGTGAGCGCACCGGTCATCCCTATATAGGATCCAAACCCACGGCGGGAGCGCTGCCGTGCTCCCAGCTCTGCACTCTCCCGAGTGCGCCACAGGCTCGGACCCTAAATGTATTTCTAAATGTATGTGCTGATTGTTTTAAATGCTATTGTAATAATATTACTCAACATTTTAAGAAAAATATTGAGAGAATTACATATTCACAAGCAGTTGTAAGAGGCTGTATAGAGAGATCCCTTTTATACTTTGCCCAGTTTCCCCCAATGGTTACACTTTACAAAACTATATCTCAATAGCCACTATAGTGACATTGATATTATCCACTGATCTGATTTAGATTTCTGAATTAATTATTTAGAGCTAACACACCTTGTATCACACAGATGGCACAGACTATGAATTTTTAAAAATCATGTGATATCCTCTTGGCTCATTAATAGAGGTTTGCCACCATTAAATAAGTGCACTGAAGTAGAAACAAATTTTCGTTGATGGGTGTTTTATATTTCAAAGGCATAATTTATAGTATAAACAAAAGCACATAGCACCTGCTAATACATATTAAGGTAAATTCTTCAAAACTAGGAACTCAGAGTCTACTTTATTGTGTAAAAGTCAAATTATAGACACTGAAAATGATGTTAATACTCAGATATGAATATTGAAAACAAGTTTAACTTATTTTTGTAAATTAATTTTATTTTTTGACAAATAGTAATCTGATCAAATATTAACATTTTCTCTGAACTGGTAATTTTAGCATGCTTGATGTTGTATTTTTAAACTTGAAATATTACTTTCCATAACTTTACAATGTGATGATTCTTTTGATTATCAATTTATCACAGAGGGATCATAAAAAAAAAACATGGGGCAGAGAACAAATGAGGCACTGGAAGACAAATTTTATTTTTGTCTTACATAGTTTGTTAACAATATAGCACTGTGGCTCTGGTGTCTTCATTACAGTTAATGGAGCTAATTTCTGCATTGAGATCTAAATCTTTATGCTTTGGATAGATGCAGTCAAGGTTTATTTTTTAATAGTTTTTGAGATCATTTTATAATTCACTACCAATTCCATATAAATCTCTGATCAACATCTGTGTTTTCCTTTTTTTTTTTCCATGAGTCTAACAGGTTTATATTTTCCAAATAAGAAAATGATGTACCTAAGCTCCGTAAATGACATCTCCCATATCATCAATAAAAATGATGTGCATCTTATTGTGAAGATACTCAGCAAACAATTCCCAGAAATCACCTTTATTGCAGGGAATAAAACAGATGTATAACTCCCTCTTTTGGATGTCAGATTTACACAAAGAGGCAACACTATACTCCCAAGCATAATATTAAAAAAACATTAGTTTTGGTGATGTTTCACTCAGTAGATATGATGTCTGCTATAAATATATTTTTAAGTCTTTTGAATAATTGATTCATCAAAAATACGATCTTAGCACAGACACACAGAAGAAATTCCCAACTCAGCCTATGTTACATTTAAGAAGTATAACTAACATTCCATGAACAACAAAACAAGAATAATGGGGGAATTTAATGTGTCTACCTTGCATCTACTTTTTGTGAACTATTCCATTGTCTGAAATTACCCAGAGCATAAATATTATAACAGTGCAGACAAATCAGCCTGATACTCCTTTTCTACTTCAGTGGTACATGGTATATTTCTTTCTGGAGCCATGGAAGGGACAGGCTCAATTTACCATGAATTCCCCCAGCCCTATTTCTTCAGATCTCTCTTTTCAAGGTCAGTAACACTTGTTTTTCCTAATCTGAATATTTTTAAATTTGTTTTTACTTCCACATAGTTAAGTGATGTATGGATGAATGAAGTATGATTTGGGTACCAAAAAGATATTATTAAAGTTACTTTAAGTCATATTTCCTTGAGTCCTTAAAGTCTTCTTATAGGTCAAAATGTAGTTCTATACTTTTATGTAATTCTTTCTAATTCCTCGATGGAAGAAAAAAAGCCTTTTGTGTGTTCAGAGATAAAACACAATAATAGATATAAATATGTGTAACATATATCAGTGAGAGAATACATATAGGTGTGAGTGTGTATACACACACACACATATGTATATATGTGTGTGTGTGTGTATGACTGCACCTTTCCTACTGTTTAGCATTTAACTCCATTTATTTATGCTCCTACCACATGTGTCTTATAATAAGTAGTGTAAGAATTTGCAACTGGTGAAAACTTGGAGAAGGAGAGAAGTTACTAGCCACATGTTATAATATAAAAGTCATTAAAAATAATAGAAAATAGAGTGAAGAATGAAGAAAACAATTACAATCTCTTTCAAGAGAAAGTGACAGTATTCGTTCATTTTGAATGCATGTCATGAAAAGATAAAACTAACATATGTAGTTTAGAAAAGAGAAAAATTATTTACTTCCAGGTATGATGTAGCATATCTAGATAGATACACACAAATACCACTGCACATGTATTAAAAATAGCATTTTACTTTTTTTTTTTTTTCTTCCTTTTTGTCTTTTTCCGTGTCCGGCAACGGATCGCAACCCTCAGTGTCACCCCCGTACCGGACCGGGACCAGCAACGGGATCGCAACCCTCGGTGTTGCTCCCGCGCCTCGCTCAGCCAGTGAGCGGGAACTGGTCTGTATGTGGGATCCGAACCCTCGGCGGGAGCGCCGCCGCGCTTAGCAAGCGGCGCACTATAGCAGTGCGCCACCGGGCCGGCCCTAAAGATGGCATTTTACTTTTGAAATAAACCCAACTTCTTGTTAAAGTATTACAGCAACTTAGCATTTATTTGCTAAGTATGTTATAATGTTATATTGAGAATGAAAATTAATTATGAATTCCACCCTCCTGAATGGTTCCAAAGTTGGATAGATTACGAGCCTGTAGATATGAACTGCATAGATTACCCGTGCAGCTGATAAAACAAGACAATCATCTCATCTAGTAAAATATGAGAACAATGGACATTTTCTTTTTAAGGAAATTCATATTGTGTTATACATGAATAATTCAATATATAATTTAATATAACTTGTAAATAATTTAAAGAAAAAAAGGCTTAAATATTTGACAGTGTTTCTGATCCTCTGCTTGGTTATTTTCATAGTTATGTTTGCTTCTCAGAACAAGAGATAGAAAGTGTATAAATGTACAAAAAAGAAGAGAGTTATCCAATCTAGTTGGTAGAACCCACCTGCTACTTCACTTCTCTCACCTGCCGGGTGCCCGGGGACACCACCTTTACAGACCTTCAGACTGACGCAAACACAACCAGGCTCTGTTGAAATTAGCAGTGTAAACTCTCTCCAGCTGCTGTAGAGAGCACCCCTGTTAGTGCTCCAGGAACACCAAAGTGAAAGACATGAGGAATGGTGTGATTTTTCCCATCTTCATGTTGTTATATTTACTTTACCCTTTAAATAAAATGTTTTCTCGTTTTGCCCACCAACTCAAGTTTCCTTCAAGTATTTCCTCCATTTCTTCACATCCTTTCCTGTAATCACTATGATAATTTCAACATACTTTCTCCCATGCTCTTACTGCTTCTTGAAAATACTTTATTATTGAATATATCTTGTCACTGTCATCTTTTCTTTGTGTTCCACCACACTCCTAGATGGTTATTGCCATTTTTGTACCCCTGGTGTCCAGCACACTCTGACACATACCCAATAGGCCACCAATAAATAAATGGTTGCATTTTAAAAAAATCAGTGGAGGGCCGGCCCAGTGGCGCACTGCTACAGTGCGCCACTTGAGAGCACGGTGGCCCTCCCGCCAAGGGTTCGGATCCCACATACAGACCGGCCGCTCACTGGCTGAGCGAAGTGCGGGCGCAACACGGAGGGTTGCGATCCCGTTGCCGGTCCCAGTCCGGTACGGGCGCGACACTGAGGGTTGTGATCCATTGCCGGTCACGAAAAAAGACAAAAAAAAAATCAGTGGAATGCAAACAGGACAGCCAGGAGTTCTATAGGGGGCAACCTGACGTAACATTGGGTGACTTTCCTGCAATAAATTGAAGATATTAAGTACTAAGAAATCAATGAATATATCACAACAACCAGCCTCCGATATGCTCTTTTGTAATAAAATTCTCTACCAGGTATGTGTCCAGGTTTTGTGACTTCTGAAGTTTATAAAATTGGAAAGTGGACTCTATGAGAAAAATAATTCAAAATTACAAATAGAGAAAGCCCATGACCATCCTAGGAAGGGCCCTTGCATGAAACCCTGATGCCTAAACTTTATAACTTCGTGAAATCTGTTCTGGCTATGAGTCAGATTTCGAACAAGGGCTGGAGTTTTGCTATAGTTTTACTAGAAAGTTTGCTTCTAGTGGAATATTTGATACTAGAACAAGAAATTTAAAGGAGACTTAAGCAAGACAGACAGAAAGGGACTAATCCGAAGAAAGCTTCCATTTATAACTATAGTGGTGGATGGAAAGGGATCAATCAAAAGGAAGCATACCATAGTTTGGGAGAACATTTGCTGCTTAATATCTGTTGTAACCTCAGACAATTTATTGAACCTCTCTGATCCTTCATTAACATAATCATGATGTCAAGCAATACATAGCATTTTCTATGTGCCAGGTACTATTCTGAGCATATTCTAACACAAATTAATAGATGTAACCTTCACAGTATTATTTCACTATTTTATCCCCATTTTAAAAATTAGGAAACTGAGGTATGTGGGGGTAAGTTACTTGTGGTGGTCATGTACTTAGTCAGTGGCAGAGTCCAGATACAAACACAGGTTTCTGCCTCCAGAGTGCTTCACTGTGTACAATAGACTTCATCTGTAAAAGGAAATGACAGCTACTGCACATTACTGTCCTGAGCAGTTTAGTTTGTACATTCTGATTCCTTCCTTAGATAGGGATCCCTAGGAGCAGAGTCAGAGACAATGTTTCAGGATCACATGGTTTATTGAGGGGATACTTTTCAAGAGAAATCCATGTGGTAGTGAGGAAAGTAGGATAAAGAAGAGGAGAGAGTAAAAACGTGGTCTCAGGTCTTAGGCAAAGGGTAGCCATTGAGCACAAATGCTCACAGACCTGACCACCCCTCCCACCCAATCCACACCTCAGGGCAAAGGGGTGCAGGCTTGTTTTTGTGTTGCTTTTGTTTTTTTAACCTCCATATCAGTACATCATAGGCATCAGGATGCCCTGGGGTTGGGGAGAAATGGGAGAGAAGAGTCTGTAACCTCCAAGGCCATGCAAGCAAAATTCTCAGAGAGGATGGGGAGTGAGCCTCTACTGCACTTGGAGAAAGGTGGTCTGGGTGGACCCTGACTGCATCTGAAACAATTCATAATACATGTTCGTTATTCAATAAATATTTGGTGTAATTTATTAGTCTGATCTGTTAAGGAGTGAAGGGGTAAGGAAAATTCTGTTTCCAATTTTGGCTGAATATGGTATAATGTTGAATAAACACAAAGACTAATCAAATTAAAGATTTTAGCAAATATCAAGTAAAGAGTGTTAAGCATGATATGTCCCCAAGTAAATTAAGATGTACATGATTGCTATGGATATTTCTGCTGCCTAAAGATAGGATGTATAAATGATTTTAATGCATAGATTTTAAAACTTATTTGTATAGTTTATTCTCTACTAAGGGTCACTCTGTTTAAGTAAGGAGATAAAAGCATCATTGCTTTCATGCAAAACATCCTAGATATGCTTTAGTTACAATAAAAAAAGTAGATGATTTAGGTTCAAAAACTATGAAAGAAAGAAGAGATAGTATTTGGTCTAAATATCTATTTTTACCAATAAGTCAAAAAGGTAAGTTGGAGGGAGCTTTGAATCTCCTAATGGATAGATTTCATTGGGAATTTTTTAAGAGTGATGTAAGTACTTTAATTAAAGAGTAAGACTCCTTCAAACTCTGCTATGGCTGATACATTGTCCAATGCATTCGAGGGATGAACTACCATACATAAAAGAGTGAGTACAGAGAAAAGGGACTTATTTTTATTTCTCTACCTTGGACAAAGAAATAGGAAAAGTCAAACTGAAGGGTTTTGTAACCGTCAATTAAGTGGGTGTAGAAAAGAGTCAAGGGCAATATTTAGAGGTGGTAGCTCCATCTTCACAAAGGTCCTGGCATTTGCTGATGGCCACTTGAGGAGTAAATGGCTGGCCCTAGGCAGCGATTGCACAAGGTAGGCAGAGAGAGCATCACCCTCTGCCCTCATTACAACAGCAAGTCCATAATCCAATAACTGCAGTGCTTGGAACCTCAGGAAAATTGCAAACGATCATCTCTAATGACCAAAAGACTGTACAAACAAAACATGTGGATCAGATCTTTCTAGTTGAAATTCAGGTCAGGGGTAAACTTTATTAAATGCATTGAATTCATAAAATATCCATTTTTGTGTTATTTCACTTCCTAAAAGCATACTAATTGATAGCTCACTGATTGTAATTTTTATCACTCAAACACCTTGTGCATTCAAAATGGACGTAAAATTTCAGTGAAATTATTCATTCCTACTCAAAAAAATTCTATGGCAAAGTTCCAGAATATTTTGCAACAGAATTAAAATAAAAATGCAGCACACAACTCACCCTCCACATTTCACAGTTAATCTAATTAGTACTGGGGGTAAAACCCTGAAAGCCAAACCATTTGCAATGCTTTGTTTTTAGAAAATGATTTGAGTCTGTGTAATGTGGGACAAGAATATTAGTCAATTGAAAAAGTATAGCTACATTATGTTTAATACGGTATCTTACTTTTTGATGCTTTTCATTGTTTTTTAATCTATTGGATTAAAGATTATGCCCAGGCTTTTTCAGGAGAGACCACAATAAATTCAAAGTATTGTGCTTATTTACCTACTACAAAATACATATACCTTTTTTAATATTACCAGTAATTAAAGATTCAATTGAATTCTGAGAAGTCAAAAATTAAAAATGTCTAAGTATACATAGTAATCGATTTTAGATGAATGTAACTGAGTAAATATATATGGTTTTGAAAAGCCTAATGCTCTCATTTTATACCATTGCAACTCAAGAGACCATGTAGCTTTCGAATGTTAATAATCCTAAAAGCTGGCTAAAGGAATCTTACTTCCGTGCATTCAAAAACTGCTTTTTGAGCATTGCCATGTGTTCTGCCTTCTGGCAGGCATAGAATATAAAATACAGTTTCTTGATAGAAATAAATCCATAAATCCATTGGATAGAAAAATACACGGCAGACTAAGATCAATAATAAAGTGGACTCAGACCCAGGAAAGTCAGTGGGGTAGGTCTAGTCTAATTCTGAAGGCCTGTGGAACACAGAAGTGGTGGCATAAATCCCAGTCCAAGGGCAAGAGAAGACTGATGTTCTAGCTTAACCAGGCAGATGGAAAGAAAAAGGGGTGAATTCATCCTTCCTCCACCTTTTGTTCTGTTGAGGCCCTCAACAAATTGGATGATGCCCACTTATACAGGGAGTGGAATCTACGTTAGTGAGTCCACTGATTGATATGCTAATGTTATCCAGAAACATCCTCAAAGACACAGGAAAAAATAATGTTTAATATGGGACTCTGTGGCACAGTCAAGATGACAGATAAATTTAACCGTCACAAATCCACCACTTGTCAATTTGGCAAACATAAATATCTCCTTAAATCATATTTATTCTCCAAATGATGACAATAAAAATGTTATAAGATAACTCCTCCTAACATTTCACAACTATCCTGTGTACAACAGATAATACACTAACCCCTTCTCTAAAAATGAAGGTAAAGTACTTGAGTGAGATTCACTTTCCTCTTTGATATCCTGTACTTTATTATTATTATGTAAATTTCACAATATTTAAATAGTGATATTAAATCAATACATCTTATGTTATATGATAAGAAAATAAGAGAGAAAAGAATATATATATGTATATATATATATAAACACTCCAAACATATAGCAAAATGAGGAAATACTCATAATGATTACAGTTCTTCTTATTTCTGTAACTGGTCATCTGGTCATCGGTGATTCTTATAACTACCTTCTTCCACCACCCATTCTGTTCCCTTTGACTTCAGCCAGCACCTCAGCTGGTCATGGTTCTTCACATTTTGGGGTAACCCAAACCTTTATTCTTGAAGGGTCTGGTCCATTAGTCCTGCCTGGATTGGATTGCTGTCATTTTCCATGAACCTTCATCACAGGAAACGGATATACCAAGAGACATTCTAAGTAATCTCCTGTATTCCAGACATACTCTTTCTTACCTGCATTGTGGAGTAGTAATCCACTTCCCCCTTGGTAGGCAGGATCAATCACCACAACTACCCTAGTAAATCCTTCCTTTGCCTATTTATTCAGAGGCATGAGAACCCCAAACTGGCTGGTGGCAGTCTCAACTTCCAGTTCAATGGAATCACTGTTATGTTTCCTGGTGGAAGTATTTTCCCTCTGAAAACAAGACCTCTATTCCATCAGACCATAAATCCATGGGGACAGGAAGAAAATATTTTGTTAGTTGGTCACCAGGGGGTAATCACGTGTGGTGCCACTCCTCGATTTCCAGACCAGTGAATCCTGGTTATGAGAGAAGTATATACGAATGCTGACTCAGAGCATTAAAAAAACTTCTCAAGAACATTTCCCCATTCCTGCAAAATATTGCCACCTAGCTGACACTATAGCTGATTCTTCAAAAGCCATTGAACTGTTCTATCAAGCCAGCTGCTTCAGGATGGTGGAGAACATGGTAAGACCAGTGAATTCCATGAGCAGGGGCCAATTGCTGCACTTATGTAATACAGGTTCCCTGATTGGAGCAATGCTGTGTGACTTGCCATTATTTTAGATAATGCATCCTGTAATTTAAGTCCACAGGTAGTAGTATTGGAAGAAATATTACATGCAGGAAAGGAAAATCTGTATCAAGGGAAAGTTTCTATTCTAGTTAAAACAAAATACTGCTCCTTCAATGATGGTAGAAGTCCAATATCATCAACCTAACACCAGGTAGCTGGCTGATCACTCCTGGGAGTGGTGCCATATTAGAGGCTGAGTGTTCTTTGCTACTGGAAGACTGGCATTTAGTAGTAGTAGTAGCTTAAGCCAGGTCAGCCTTCATGAGTGGAAATTCACGTTGCTGAGCCCATGCAAAATTTTCCATTCCTGCCACCATGGCCACTTTGTCTATGAGACCATTGTGTAATGGTAGGGTAACAGGGGAAAGAGGCTGACCAGTCTACTATTTGATTATTAAAGTCCTTCTCTGCTGAGGTCACTCTTTGGTAAACACTCACATGGAATACAAATATCTTTTATTTATTTATTTATTTTTTTTGCCATTCAGGGTTCTTTTGTCCACCCACATTCCTCCTCCCCAAGTTTCTCTGTCACCAATTTTCTAATCATGTTTCTTTTAAGTCCCTGACCACCCAGCCAAACCATTGATCTCAGCTCACAAATCAGTATATAATCACAAATTTGGCCAGTTCTCTTTCCAAACAAAGTAAACAACCAAGTGCACTCCTTGAAGTTTTGCCCACTGGGGGAATTCCCCTTCACCAATTTCTTCCAAGAATGTCCCAGAGAGGGACTACAGACATCCACTTTGGGCTGGGAACCAAATATCATGCAGAACCATCTGTAACCAGGCCCATCTCTTCCTCCGTCAACTAATCATAGGGATTTCCCCACGAAGTAATACATGTAGACTGTGAGAAAGAAGCCAGTGGAGCCAGAACGGGGACTACGATGGCATTTGAGACACTTCTTTATATAACTTGGTTGCACTCTCAAAGCCTGCTTGAGTTCAAACACACACACACACACACACACACACACACACCACTTTCATTTAATGATAAATTGTTGCAGTGCACACCCAAATTTATGGCTCAGTGTGTCAGTTAACACCCAGTCCATTATGGGCAGCTTAGGTTGCATGGTAACTTTGTGGCTTGTGTTAAACATTCAGATTCTACTAAGGCCAGTAGCAGGCCAAGAGAGGTTTCTCAGCAGGAGAGTGGCTATCTGGAAGGCTTTGCTCAAAATCGTAAGGGCTGTTCGTTGATTCATCAATAGGGGACTTCCAAATGCTCCAAACAGCATCCCTGTCTGCCACTGACACTTTAAGCACCATCAGATCTACTGAATCATATGGTCCAAGCTGCAGAGCAGTTTCCGTAGCATCCTGGACCTGTTGCAGACTTTTTTATCATGAGTCCCACTCAAAACAAGCAGATTTTCAGGTCACTCAGTAAATGAGCCTGGTAAATGAGCCAGAATAACACATGCAAATGAAAAAAGAAATGTTTCTTCCAAAATCCAAACAAGCCGACCAGGCATTGTGACTCTTTTGGTTCTCTGTGGGGCCAGATGTGACAACTTAGCCTTCACATTAGAAAGGATATCTTGACATGCCCCACACTATTGGACCCTAGAAATTTCACTGAGGTAGAAGGCTCCTGAGGTTTTTTTTTTTTTTTTGCGTTAATTTCCCACTATCTGGCATGCAAATGCCTGACTAATAAGTGTACAGTATTTGCTACTGCACAATACTTCTGCAAAGGCTAAATAGAAAAGCTAAAAGCAATGTGGTAGGAATCACTACTCCAGCATTTTTGAAGTCCTTGATCATGGCACTAATCTTTGAAATCTCTGCAGAAATACAATATTGCTTTGGGTTTGTTATTTTCCTAGGTAAAGGCAGTCTAATGACATTCTTTTAGGCTTTTCCACCATAATAGCCCTCACTTTACAGGTCAGGGACCAATGTGGGGATTCTGCCAGCTGCTAAGTATGTCCGTAACAATTATGTATTCTGGAACTGGAAAAGAAAGCACAGGATGGGTTTGGGGACCCAATGAACCAGCTGTGAAAAGGACTTTAGCTAAAACTCCATTAGTTGTCTGACTCTCATGTATCTTACTGTGACTGGTGAGCCCTGGTGATGTCTGGGTCTCCGGGAAGAGGGTCAATTCAGAGTCAATGTTCAATAGTCTCAAAAGAATCTGATTTTTAAAAATTTTTCCACAATGTGCATTTACCCTGGCTAAAGGCCGTCAGTCCCTTTAAGGAAGGCTGGGAGAAATATTAATGGCATAAATATTTGGTAGTGTACCAGGGGACCTGGCCTCCCCTTCATTCAAAGAGTTCTGGTTCTAAAACTTGGTTCAAGTTGGAGAAATTGTTTGAGGGGCTCTGATTCTCTATTATTTTGCTTCAGGTTAGACTTCATTTGATCAAGATCTGTTCTGCTTATACAGATTAAATAAAAATTTCATAGTTTTCCTATCTAGTTCACTCCTAAGAATGAATGATCAATTAGCCAACACCAAGGTCTGTGCAAATCAGACTATTCTGATTGCTGCTTTGACTCTGCTGTCCATTATGGTAACCACACCCATCTTGCCTCTGATGGTTGAGTCCTGCCACTCGGCCCCTACCTCCCTGTGATCCAAATTACTTACACTACATTTAGTTTTCCCAATTTGGTGACTGCAATTCCCACTGTAAAGTCTGGCCAACAAAAAAGAGTGACTACAAAGTTCTTCAAGACTGTTGGGGCTTTCTTCACAAATTAATTTCCCAGTGTTGGTGAAAGGTATGTCTTCTGGACCATCCCACTATGGGTGAACATGTCTTAAATGACAAATCCATTCTAATTTTCCAATTTCCATACACGTTTGAATTTCTTCCTCTACATTAAACTAAGGCTTGCTGGCATTCCCAATTTGCTTTTTTTGGACTATCTTTTGGTCCGTGTTTTAGCCACCCAGCAAACCAAACTGTGTGTGTATGTGTGTGTGTGTATACACTTTATATATATAAAGTCCAAAGACATAATATCCAGGAAAGCTGATGGTATGCATCCAAGTCCAATGGCAGGAGAAGACCAACCACAGCTTAAGCAGGAAGACTGGAAGAAAAGAGTCAAGTTCACCCTTCCTATGTCTTTTAGTATACTCACACCCTTAATAGATTGGATAATGCCCATCCATATTGGGGAGGAAATCTGCTTTAGTGAGTCCACTAATTTGATTCAAATGCTAACCTCATCTGGAAACACCCTCACAGACAAAGTAAGATATAATATTTAATCTTGGCACCCAGTTCCTCAATCAAGTTGACACAAAATCAACCATTGGGTTCCTATATAAGTCAAACAAAAATAGAATATGGAAGCAAGTCAGACCAGTGAGCTTACACAGCAGTGAGATCAGCAACCTCTTCTGGGCAACGAGGTGGTACAGGCATCTCATTCCCCCAAATTCTCACCCATGGAATGAATAGATTTAGATTATAAAAACTGAATGAGGGAGAATGACATCAGACCCTAAGAAAGTTTCATTAGCCTCCTAAAATCTAGCCTTTTACATATCTGGCTGGGAAAGTTATGCATATAGGCTAGTCTGCATGTGGGTCGCTCATTCTCACATAAACCAGGAAGCATTTTCTAAATTCGGTCTTATAAGTGTTGAATATTACTACAGAGGGACAAACAGTACAGAACATTCAGACACAAATACAGGCCTCCCTATCAACTCTCTATCAATCTCTTCAGATCAGCTCAGTCTGGTTCAAGTGCTTTCTGAACCTAGAGCTGCTGGATAGAGCAAAGGTCAGCTACCCAGAAGTCTCAGGGGCATTGTACTGTCTCCCTCAGACCTGCTGTAAGACTTAACCTCTGCTGTTGAAACAAGTTCCACAATGCAAGAGACATTTTCAGTGCATTGCTGGAGTAACATTGATTTCATAAAACTTTTTAAACGACCTTCTTTAGAGATATAAACTATAATTAGGCAACTCCAAAGAACTGTGATATAATTCTATATTGGGTATTAGAACAAATGATGAATACTTCACTACTAATATAGTATTTCTGAAAAAATAACAATTAAAGTAAGCAAACATTCAAAGTTTATATATGAGCCACACAAAAGTAATACTTGCTATATCAACATCAGCTATCAAGGAGATAAAAAATAAAAATTGCATTTCTCATGTATATCTCTTCACATTAAAAATTTCTGTTTCTAAAGAAAATTATTAATTTATTGAGCAAAACAAGGACTAAAACATACAATGATCATTGTGAACATAGGACTCACACTAAGTCAGTGCTTCTGAAAGTGTAGTCAATAAACTGTTACTAGTATGCTACAAAATATGGACAGAAATTAAGAGTAATCATTTAGAAACTTTTAAAGCGATTTGACCTTTCTTTGACATCCAAGCATGTTGATTTCATATGTTATTAAAATATTACGCTGTAAAGAATAAAAAACTCTGATATCTGAAGATGTTAATATGGGAATCATCAATAAGTTGATCTTTGTCAGTTCAGCATCTCCTAGGTGCAAGTTACAAAATTTAAAGAAGAAAAAAATTATCTCACTTAACAAGACATTAGGAAGTAGGGCAACATAAGCGTTAAATCAGAAGTACAGTCAAGGTTCCTTTATCTATCTACTGTGCTATCCGCAAGAATCCGATTCTTTAGGTGGTTGTTGCAGCTCCACTCATCACTTCTTCACACAGAAAAAGTGAAATATCCTCTCATATGCCCCTTTTTAAAGCAAAGAGAATAACCAAGAAAATTTCAAGCAAACTTCCCATCATTTGGCATTGCCTAGCATTGGTTGTATCCATAATTAAGTCAATCAGTACCAAGGGGACTGGAATTACCATGTTTGTTTTATGCTAATAAGGATTCACCTATCTTCTGGTTTGGGGAAAAGGCCATCCATTTATGAAAGATGCTAAAATCTAAACTCATGTAAACATTCTTATCGTAAGAGAAAAGGAGTAGAATGGCAGTGAGGTAGGCAATCAATCTAACTTCTAGAATGACATTCAAGTATTGATGTCAGGTGACATTTCTTCAGAGACTGTGTATGTGAAGAGGTCCAAGAACAAGTACTGAGGGTATCAAATATTTTTATATCAGGAGATACAGCAATAGAAACTAAAAAGTCATCAGGCCAGAAATAGTAGTGTTATTAAAATAGCAGAATATTAAACAAACAAACAAAGAAGTATGAGTAGTTAACTGTGACAAAAGATAATAAGAAACCAAATAAAATTATCACTGAAAGTTTTAAACTTTATTTAGTAAAAGAAATTCATTAGGGATTTTAATATGAACAAGTCAGTGTAATGGTGAGTAGATCTGTGAATAGGAAGGAAAAAGAAGGTGACCAAAATGTGTTCAACAATTAGAAATCAAAAGTAATACACAAGAGAAAACCTGCCAGAAATTTGTTGTAGGCAGAATTATGCCTCCCACCCTCCCACCAAGATGGACATGTCCTAATTTCTGAAAAAAATGTTATCTTACATATTACCTTACATGGCCAAAGGGATTTTGCAGATGTAATTAAGCATCTTGAGATAGGAAAATGATCCTAGGCTATTCTAGTGAGTCCAATATAACCACAAAGATTTTTTTTTTCTCAACAGTTTTATTGAAGTATAATTGACACACAAAAAACTGCACATATTTACTATATGCAATTTGATGAGTTTTGACATATACATACAATTGTAAAAATCATTACTGCAATCAAGGTAATAGAAATATCCATCACCTTCAAAAGTTTTCTTATCCCTTTTCCTTTCTTTTTCTTTCTTTCCTTTTCATGGTAAGAATACGTAAAAGAAAAATCACAAGGGTTCTTAAAAGAAGGAGGCAGGAGTGAAAGTCAGAGAGAATTGATGATGGGACATTGCTAGCCTGAAGATGAAGGAATGGGCATGCAGCCAAGGAATGCTTGGAAGCTTCTAGAAGCTGAAAAGTCAAGGAAACAAATTCTCCCCTGGAGCCTCTGGAAGAAACTCACCCTGCTTCAGCTCATTTTTGTCAGGTCCGCCGCCAGCAGCCGACCCGTACAGCCCTAGCCTCGTTCCTTTCAGTGGGCGAGCGAATGGCCCAGGATTCCTCTTTCCCTCTGGTCCCCTTTTGAAGGAGACAGGGGAGGAGAGCTGTGAAGAGAGGTGAGCACACCACCGGCCCCAAACAAGCCCAGTTAAAGGACACTCAGACGCAGTGAGGGTTCTGTCAAGCAGTTCCGTTTATTAATACACAAGCATTGGCTTTTAAAGGTAAATGGCAAAGGCGGATTTTTTACATCCTCCAATCAGCTTAAGGGTTAAGGGCATGCATCCTGTCTCAATACCTGGCTATTGCAATTACGCATTGTTCACAAGTGCGGCCAATAAGAGCTAAGGCAAGGTTCCCGCAGACACTCCCACCCTGCTTTCTCCCGGCGCCATCTTAGGCTGCCACGTTAATCCACTTGTAATGTCACTTTAAGGTGGTGTTAGTTTTTTTTTTTTTTTTTTTCTTTTGTCTTTTTTCCGTGTCCGGCAATGGATCGCAACCCTCAGTGTTGCCCCTGCACCGGACCGGGGACCGGCAACGGGATCGCAAGCCTCGGTGTTGCTCCCGTGCCTCGCTCAGCCAGTGAGCGGGAACCGGTCTGTACGTGGGATCCGAACCCGTCCTCCCGTGCCTCGCTCAGCCAGTGAGCGGGAACCGGTCTGTACGTGGGATCCGAACCCTTGGACGGGAGTGCCGCCGCACTTCCCAAGCGGCGCACTATCCAGTGCGCCACCGGGCTGGCCCTAGGTGGTGTTAGATTTTTAAAGGCCCAACAATTTTACCTCAGTGAAACTCAATTTGGATTTCTGACCTCCAGAAGCATAACTAAATCTGTGTTGTTTTAAGCCATGAAGTTTGCTATAATTTGTCACAGTAGCAATAGGAAACTAATACAGAACTCCTGAAAGTAAGGAGATGTATTTTTTGATGTAAGTATGGTAACTCCTGCTAATGTTTGGTTTCCATTTGTGTAGAATATCTTTTCCATATCTTCACTATTAGTCTATGTGTGTCTTTATTGGTGTAATGAATTTCTTGCAAGTAGGATATTGTTGGGTCTACTTTTTGATTCATTTGTCCAATCTATATCTTTTAAGTGGGGAATATAATCATTTATATTCAGGGTTGTTATTGAAATGTATTGCCCTGTTCCTACAATTTAATTAAAATTTTTACAGTCGTTTTATATCTTTTTTCCTTTATTTCTCTTTTACTGTTTTCTTTGATGTTTGCTATTTTTTTGTAGTGATAAGACACATTTTATCTCTCTTTCTTATTTGCATATCTTTTCTACTATGATATTTTATTCTTTCTTGTATATTTATGGTACTATATATAATTCTTTTGATTCCAGATCCAGGACTCCCTCGAACATTTGTTGAAGGCCCAGTTTTGTGATGGTGAATTCCCACAGTTTTTGTTTTGTTTTATTTTGTTTTTGTCTGAGAGAAATACTATTTCTCCTTCATTTCTGAAGGAAAGCTTTGTTGAGCATAGTATTCTTGGTAGGCAGTTATTTTCTTTTAGCACTTTGAATGTATCATCCCACACTCTCCTGGCCTGCAGGGTTTCTGTTGAGAAGTCTGCTGTTAGCCTGGTGGGATTCCTTTTTAGGTGATTTGACACTTTTCTCTTGCTGTTTTTAGTATTCTTTCTTTGTCTTTGACTTTTGACAATTTGACTATATTGTATCTCATGGAGGTCCTTTTTGGGTTGAATCTGTTTGGGGATCTTTGAGCTTTTTGGATCTAGGAGACCATATTTCTCCTAATACTTGGGAAGTTTTCAGCTATTATTTTATTAAATAGGCTTTCAATCCCTTTTCCTTTCTCTTCCCCTTCTGGTACACCCATAATACAGATATTTGTATACTTAAGGTTTTCATATAGATCTCTTAGGCTTTCTTCATTTTTTAAAATTCTTCTTTTTGTTTTTTTCTTTTTGGTCCAACTGTGTTAATTTAAAAAGCCTGTTTTCTAGTTAAGAAATTCTTTCTTCAGCATATTCTAGACTGCTACTTATGCTCTGGGTTGTATATTTTATTTCATTGATTGAATTCTTTAGTTTCAGGGTCTCTGTTTGGTTCTTTTTTAGTTTTTCTCTTTGTTGAATTTAACATATTTATGGACTTGTGTATATCTTAATTACCAATGTTATTATTACCTAGTAGGTTTTGAAAAACCCTATAGAGTTATCCTTGGTTTTCTCCTATTCACTCAGACTTCACATTCAAACAACAGCAGATACTACCAGACATATTTGTAAATGTATTTCAAAGTTGAACAATTCCTCTGTCTTCAATGCTGTCACTATAGTATAAGTTAAGATAATTTTATTGCCTGAAATGCTATTACTCTTTCATAATTATTGTTTCTATACATTTACCCTTTTAACATTTTTCCCACATTTTTCTGACTCTATTCAGTTTTCTTATATTTCCTTCTCTCTGTTCTTCATATTAGATAATTTCTACTGATTTATCTTTAAATTCACCAGTGTTTTCCTCTGTATTTACATTTTCATCTGAACCCTTTTGATAAACTTTTTTTATTTCAAATTTTTTTCAGTTCTAAAATCTTTATTTGGTTCTATTTTATAGTTTCTATTTCTCTGCTAACATTTTCTACATTTTTATTCATTTCCAGTGTACTTTTCTATAACTTATGAAGGATGGTTTTAATAGCTACCTCAAAGTCTTCTCTGATCATTCCAAAATCCAAGTCATTTTAAGATTGGAGATTGCTCATTGACTTTCCTCTGAGCATGTGTAACACTTTCTTAATTCTCCCCCCCCGCCGCCTCTAAATTTGGATTGTGTCCTAGAAATATTGAACACTGTGTTGTACAGAGTCTGGGTTCTTTTATAGTTCTCTGGAGAATTTTGATGTTTTCATTTTACTAGGTTTAGACTATAAGATTCGTTTTGCTCTGTAAGAGTGGTGATTTAAATCTCAGTTCGGTACTCTAAGCCTATGATAAGCTGCTTTGAGGTTTTCCTGTGCACGCATAGCTCAGGAGTTAATATAGACTTTGCAGGCTGATACACAGAATTATGATATTGCATTCTTCACCTCTCTCCCTTTTTTGTTTCCCCCTCATTTTCAAGCTTGCAGAGGCTTTTTTCTCTAGCTCCCATAGTCAGAAAGACAGTGGAGTTTCTACTGGAGTTTTAGACCCACTCCTTACCCCCATCGTTACAAGCCACTCTGTGACTGGAGTCAGCCCTCAGTCCAAAGTTGTAAGACAGAAAGATAGAGAGGTAGGATCCTTTTTCTATGTCACTTCCTGGGACAGACTATCACCAATTTTTCTGTCTACTAATACAGACTCTACAGAGTCTGTCATTTCTTGATAGCACTTTTCACTATCTCAGACCATTTTATTTATTCATCTGTTTACATGTTTATTTTTATCTTCTTTCACTAGAATGTGAGCTCTATAAAAGAAGGAATACTGTATCTATATTTTATTATTATTTAACCTATAGCACTAGAGTAAGACAAAAGCAAAATAAATTTCAATAAATAATGGTAGTCAATAAATATTAGTCGAATGCTGAATTCACTCTTAAGAGGAAAATGAAGGTGCAGAAAATGGGTATAAAGTATATTAAATAAATTATCTCTGTTGCTATCTATATGCATGCACACATACATATATATAAAGATTGTGTTACTAAAAGGAATACATGCTTAAAGTTTATTTTCTAAAATGTTATTTTAGAAAAATAAAATTTATTTTCTAAAATACTTGTCTTTTTCATTTACTGATATATCTCTAATCCTAAAAATAGAATCTGGAACATACTAGATATTCAAGAATAATTTTGGTGAATGAATAAATAAATATATGTATACAAATCCACACTTTTTTGTACATAGATATTCATATTAGTTACCTATTGCTGAGGTAACTAATTACCACAAACTTTATGGCTTAATAAAACATGAATTTATTTTCTTATCACTGTGGAGATCAAAAGTCCAAATGGGTCTCACTGGGCTAAAATCAAGTAGTAGACAGGGTTGTATTTTATTCTGGAAGTGACAGGGAAGAATTCCTTGGCCAATGGCCTTTTCCTCCATCTTCAAAGCAGCTTCTTAGAGTCTTAAATTTTTCTCTGACTTTGACCAGTCTACCTCCCTTTTCTTCCTTTAAGGGCCCTTGTGATTACATTAAGCCCACCTGGAAAATACAGCATAATCTTTCCAAGGCCAACTGGATTAGCAATCATAATTTCTTCTGTAACCTGAATTCTCTATATTATGTAACATAACATATTCACTGTTTCTGGACATTCAAGCATGCACATTTTAGAAGGAATATTAATCTGTGCATTGTGGATATTTTCTAAAAATATGTACAAGAAGTTATTTACAGTGTTGGACTGAGAATTGATTAATATTCACTTTGGAAGAGAATTTATTTAATAGCACATACCACTGATCTCAAAGTATGACATCATTAAAAGCTGGAAATTTAGTAAAAGTGCAAATTCTCTGGCGCCATCAGAGACCTACTGAATGAGAAGCTCTTGTAGTTGAGTGCAGCAATCTATTTTTAAAAAGCTCTACAGGTGATGTGGATTCTTGCTAAAGTTTGAGAATCACTTGGCTATATCTAATTTTTTTAATTAGTGATACATCATTATTTACATTTAAATAAATAAAATACTTCAGTAAGATAATATTTATTCAATTTACATGAAACAGACATTTTTAAGAAAGTATTATACATTTGTAGTGACAAGTGACATTAATAGTATAGACGAGTAGAAAAGAATATGCATGCCAAATATTAATAACTACAAATGTTATTTTAAATATATATAAATTTTGTGATCATTTTGCCCTTAAGGTAATTTAAAATGACTGGACTCTACCTAGTCTTAGCAAAACTTGATTATTTATTTATAGATAAAATTGGAAAAATATTAAAGTTCATTTCTTAAGGTCTAAATTAATTACAGAATTTTAATTTCCAATTTTGGAGATCTGCAAGAATCTTTTCCAAGCATAGTTTTAAGAAGTAGCAATACAAGCAACACTGAAATTTTAATTATTCTTAATGAGTATGGCTTTCTCATTTTACACATGTATTTTAATGCTCATAAATTTACTAATTTATTCTCTGTGTATTGGTTAAGGAAAATACCAAATTTTTAATATCTTAAGGAGATTAAGGTTTCCTTCTCTTTCATGTGTAGTCCTAAATGGATGGTCCTGCATGATTCGATAACTCAGACATCTCTACCACGTGGTTCTTCTGTCTTTGCTACAAAATTTTCAAATATGCCATCAGGTCTGAAGGAAAAATATGAAGGAACATAAGCATAAGGACTTGATACCTTAAATCTAGACATGGGATCCATGACTTCCACTTGCCTTCTTTAGTTAGGATTCTGCACATGGCCACATTAACTGTGGTAGAGGCAGAGAGAAATGCTGTAGACTCAGGAAAAAGAGGAAATAGTTTAGTGATTAATTAATAGTTTCTTCCACAGTTCACTAAGTATCTGCTTCACTATTCTTCTCACATATTAAACTTACTGACTTTCTGCCAAGAAGAGATAACTGCATGTCCTATACACAAGCATCATCAAATCCTCAGTCCAGAAACTGTAACAATTGCTCAGTTCTCTCCCCTGGGTCTATATGTGCTTCTGGATGGTTTCAAAATCTGTGGAGAAAAAGTTACCTACTCCGTCTCCTCACCTAAACACACACACTCACATTTTCTCTCTTTTCAGTAATGAACAGAGACAAGACAGAAAAAGAAGGAGGGAAGGGGAGCAGAATGGGAGTCCCATGTGCTCATCATGAACAGCAGTGATGAAATCCTGCTGAGCAAGCCTGGAGAGGTCTTTCCACCAAGATGGTGGGAATGAATGGGGGGAAGGGAGGCTGGAAAAGGATTCTTCATGATTAGACCCTTATTCTGCTTTTGGGAAGGAAAACTCTTGCTTATTGGTTTCTAGGACTCCTGATGCAGCATTCTGGGATATCCTTATCTAATACTCCCCCTGGTCAAACCTGAAGCAAGCTGCACAGCTTTCATGATTTTTCCTCCTGCTTGTGCAAAGATGGGAACTCATGAAAACTCTTGAACCACTTCTGGAAGTCAGGTGCTTAGTTTTTTGACAATAGAATATTTTCAAAAATAGCATTGGTTTCCTGTTTATGTCAGTTTTATCTGCCAATACACGCCCAAAGTTTCCGCCACCTCCCTCCACACTGGCTCTGATATATATTTCTTAAGTCTGTTTTATTTTATTCTTCCACGACTTAAACTTATCTCTCAACTTAGTGGCTAGCCAACCACCCAACAAGTGAGGTCATTCTAGACTAGCCAGACCCCAGCCAGTGTGGCAGTGGACTTCAAATTCAGGAGAGAATTCTGCTGAGATAACCCACACCTCACCCCGAGCAGCAGGCTCATATAGCTGACCTACATACAGATTCACCAGCCATAAAAAGCGTATATTATTTTCAGCGATTACATTTTCAGGTGGTTTGTTATGTAGCTGACAAGTAATTGATACAATATCTCTCTTAACTAAGAATTTGTAACGGGTGCATGCCTTCAGCTTCATACCAGATTTATTTTCTGCTCTTTGAAATCAAAAAGCAATCTGCTGCTTCGGAATTGATCAGGAAAATAGAAACCATTCAGTCTCTAGACATTTTGAGCAGGAAGTAATTTCAATATTATTAAGTAGGGGCTTACAAAAGATATCAAATTTCTTAAAGAAGAAAGTCAGGAAAGGAGGTGCTAAATTTTAGTTTCACCACTAGCTTTCTGAAAGTCAAGAATTTCCAGGAACCAGAAAAAACAAATGCCAATGATTACATCTCTGAATATATGTATGTATACATGTACATACTATGTTTGTGTGTGTGTGTGTATCTAGACACATTAAAGCAATAACATATCAAGTAAATGGATAACATAATAATGCTAAGGCAAGAGTATTACAGAAGATCTCAACTGTAAAATTTAGGCAAGAATACAAATGCAGTGTTTTCGGCAAGACAAAAACTTTTGCTTAATGTGAATAAAATGAAAAATCACAAATTAGTTAATAATTATAATTAGTTTACTCACATTCTTGAAGGACTGAAAGGACACAGGCACTAAATATATGCATATAGTGTTGAGCACGTATAAGTTACATACATACTCAAAGTGCTCTCTTGCATTACAGTTTGTTAAAAAATTAAAATAAAAGCAATTAATTTTCAATAGAAACAGATTAAAATAGCAATTTCTATCATTTCTATTGAATTGACAGGTGTTTTCTTGCAAGGACTAAATCAATCAATCTGTTATTTTGGCATCAGGTACAAACAGACTGAAAAGATTTTTGCATTCAATCATGAAATTTTTCAGTGCAATTCTGTGAGATAAAAGTTATTACAATTTTATTAAAAATGACATTATGGGGCCGGCCCAGTGGCGCACTGGAGAGTGCGCTGCTTGGGAGCACGGCGGTGCTCCCGCCGAGGGTTCGGATCCCATGTGGAGACTGGTTCCCACTCACTGGCTGAGCGTGGTGCAGGCGCAACACTGAGGGTTGCGATCCCATTACCGGTCAGTAAAAAAGACAAAAAAAGGAAAAAAAAAATGACATTATGATAAAAGGGTTTATGTGATTTATCCAAGGTCAAGATATTAAACAAAAAATACATAGAGATTATAAGTAACTTTGGAATTTGAAGACTATTACTATTAATGTGATACTATTAATTTCCCCAAATGTAGTCAGATGGTATGCTTTTTTGTCTCTATTTTAATTTAGAAATTAAGGAAATATTTATAATCCTTTCCTTCCTCTCCTTAGTGTCATTCTTTTCATGGGCACAGCTATATTCTTTTTATTTATATCCCTTAAAGGATGCCAATTTCACTGTCATCACAATTATTCGTTTCAAAATCTGTTACATTATGGTGTCCTTAATCTGCTCTCATCTCAAAATTCCCTCAAAAGCAAAATTATTCAGTTATATTACAGTGATAAAATAAAGTCAATGATGAACTGTAAGTAACCAAAAAGATTTACAGAGTAATAGTAGATACACCCAACATATTATATATTACATACTTTTCTAATTATTTTATGTTGTAAATGAAGTTGCCAAGGAACTTATCTTTCTTTTTTATTTAGTGAATTGTACATTTTTTATTTCTAAATATAGTTATAGGTATTCCCTAGAATGTTTAACATTAAACTGATGAGAATAACATTGATTCTGATTTTATTCAATCAAATACTAAGCCTGAACCTGTCTCGTGCTCAAGCTGGGATATCCAGAAATAATACTGATCAGGGAGTCATTTCTCCAGAGTAAACTACATACATGAGCACACACACACACACACACACACACACATGTATGTAGTGTTGAAGAAATATGAAGTTAGAATAAGTTTCTGGTGTAATTAGCCAAGGACACAAACACATATGTGAATATAGATAGAAACAAGGGCACTAAATCAATGCAGTGCATCTTACAATTATAGTACCTTCCTTCGAATTCCGAATGTGAACATGTGTTTGCAGAAGGGTCTTGTTGAATTACCTAATCTTTTTTTTTACCATATGCAATATTTTCTCCTATTATATTTTTATAATACCTTCATTGAGATATAATTTTGTATCATGAAATTCACCAATTTATACTGTACAAGTCAATGTTTTTTTAGTATGTTCATAGAGTAGTGCAACTATCACCCAATCCATTTTAGGGCAGTTTTTTACCCAAAATAAACCCTGTACCCATTAGTAGTCACTTCCCATCTCCCCCAACTCTTCTGCAGTATCATCCTCTCTCCACTAATCGTAGGCAACCGCTTTCTGCCTCTGTAAATTTGCCTGTTGAGGACATTTCATATAAATGAAATCGTATAACATGTAGACTTTTTTTTTTGTCTTTTGTCTTTTTTCCGTGTCCGGCAACTGATCGCAACCCTCAGTGTTGCCCCTGTACCGGACCGGGGACCGGCAACGGGATTGCAACCCTCGGCGTTGCTCCTGCGCCTCGCTCAGCCAGTGAGCAGGAACCGGTCTGTATGTGGGATCCGAACCCTCGGGCGGGAGCGCCGCCGCGCTTCCCAAGCGGCGCACTATCCAGTGCGCCACCGGGCCGGCCCCTAACATGTAGACTTTTGTGAAGGTTTTTTCTTTTACTTAGCATCATGTTATGTATAATATGCGTCATTACTTCATTCCTTTTTATTCGTGATTTATTTATTCTATTGTATGTACATACAAATTTCACTTATTCATTTATCAATTGATAGATATTTGAGCAGTTTCTGATTTTGGCTATTTTTTAAACAATTTATTTATTAATATTATTATTTTTTTTACATTCTAAGATGTTGTTGCAGAGCAGTTGGGCAGGGAGGGGTTCTGGGAAAGGGGCTGAGAAATAGGGTTGGAGAAGAAGGAAGGGGAGGGGATATGGTCAAGGCCTACACACCCCCCTCATTGTGGCAGGTGAGACCATGGGGCTTCCAGAGGCAGCTCATTCATTGCTGGGCTAGAGGCAGATGTTGGGGGCATAACTGAGGCCCTTAGCCCCTCAGTACCCCAGCTTGGGAGTCCAGTAGGCACTTGGTCTTTCTACATTTTATAGGTGTTCTTTGGTGGTGTTAGGCCTTTACTGGTTAATATCAAACTTTGCCTCTTATCTACGGTTATTTTGTTTTTTCTGTAAATTCCGCATTGGATTACTCACTGTTTCCACCACTTAAACTGCACTGGAACTAATTTCTTTCCCTTTGCTTACTTCTAAAATGGAAGAACTTCCTAAGGGAACCAGCACTTGAGCTCTGTGGTTGAGCTAAATTGCTGCTTTGCTGCTGATTCTCTGGGGAAGGTTTTTTGTGCAGCTCAGGCTTTAATTGTTGACCTTGTAAGCACTTCTGAGTCTCATGAGATCTGGTACATGTGGGTCATGTGGAAACTCTCGTCTGGGCCTGAGTCTTTTCAGCAAACTGCACCCTCTGCAGTTCTATATTCCTGACCTGTCTCCACTGAGTGGTCCTGTGCTGATTACGGGGCAGATTAGCTGTCCACGCTGTGCCTCAATGTTTCCCCAGTGGGTCCATCTCCCCCATCACCCACACTCCAAACACTACCCATGGGATGGGCCGTGTGCTAGTCCCTTGTGATGACAAAGCAGCCTCTGAGTGGTTCCTTTTTAAAGTTGTCTATGGCTCCTCACTGCTATGTGGGTCCACAGGAATCCTGTCAGCGTTCTTGCTGGCCTGGAGGCCACCAAGGCCCTCTTCTCCCCTACCCCTTTTAAGCCACTTCATATGAAGGGCACATCTGTACCTTTTGCCAGCCCTTGCTCTGTGTGCTCACCAGCTCCTGCCTTAAAACTTCTGGGGCTTTAAATGGTGGGAGTGATTCTTTCTTTCTCTCATTGTGGCTTCTCCTGTCTCCACGTACTCCACTCCATAGGTCTCTCCTCCTCTTCCTCTGAGCTCTAGCGGCCCCAGCTTGGCTGTTGTTGCTTTGTAATAGTTGTAAATTGGTTGATTTGTGGGAGATAGTGACACTGGAGACCATCTATTATGCCATCTTGACCAGAAGCCCCTAATTTTGGCTATTTTGAATAATACTTCTATAAATATTGTGGGCAAGTGTTTGTGTGGTTGTGTATTTCTCTTTCCCTTGGGAACATACTTAAGAGTGGAATTGGTGGGTCATATGGTAACTCTATGTTTAACTTATTAAGAAACTGTCAGACTATTTCTCAAACAAAGTAGCTGCATCATTTACATTCCCAGCAGCAACTGATGAAGGTTAAAAGTTTTCTACATTGTCAGCAGCACTTATTTGTCTTTTTTGATATTAGCCATTCTAGTAGGTGTGAAGTGGTATCTCACTGTGGTTTTATTTTGAATCTCCCTAAATATCAGTGGTGTCATGTATTATTTTACGTGACTATTGACCACTTTTGAATCTTCTTTGCTGAAATATATCCAGATCCTGCTCTTATTTTTTAATTGGGTGATTTGTCTTTGTATTATTGTTTTATAAGTTTTCTTTCTATATCCTGGATACAAATCATTTAACTGATATGTAATTGCAAGTATTTTCTCCTATTCTGTAAGCTGTCTTTCAAATTTCTTGATAGCATCCTTTGAAGTACAAAAAAAATTGTAATTTTTATAATGTTTCTTATACTTTTGGTGTCAACTTAAAATGACATTGCCAAACCTAATGTCACAAATAAGACTCCTATATTTTCTTCTGAAGACATTACAGTTTTAGATTTTACATTTAGGTCAATGATTCATTATCAGTTAGTTTTTGTATACGGTATATGATATGGATTCAACTTATTTATTTATTTGCACATAAAGCGGACACAGGACCACTTGTCGGGAAGACTAATTATTTCTCTATTGGATTATCTCGGCAAATATTTCAAAAATAAATTAACCATAAATATGATGGTTTATTTCTTCACACTCAAATCTATTTTGTGTTTCATATATCTATTCTTATGCCAGTACCATGCTCTCTTAATTACTGTAGAATTGCAGAAAATTTTGAAATCAGGAAGTATGAGTTATCCAAATTTGTTCCTCTATTTCAAGATTGTTCTGACTATACCAAGTTTATTGTTTTTCCATAAGTTTTAGAATCAGCTTGTTAATTTTTGGAAAAATAAATCCTATTGGGATTTGGATAATGATTGCATTAAGTCTATAAATCAATTTGGGGATTTCCATTTTTTAACAGTATGAAGTCTTTACAACCATGAATAGGGAATATCTTTCTGTTGATTTAGGACTACCTAATTTATTTCAACAATATTTTGTAATATTTAGACTATAAATTTTGCACATCTTTTGTTAAATTTATTCTTGCTGTGGATTGATTGAATTTTGTCACTCAAAGTTCATGTATTAAAAGATTAATTGCCACTGTAACTGTTGTGGGAAGGAAATCCTATTATGGCAACTGAAAGGTGAGGCCTTCAACAAGTGATTAGATTATGAGAACATGCTGTAATGAATGGATTAATCATGTGGTCAGGGGCATGGTTCTGAGAGATTTAAAAGGAGAGCATGAGAGTCTCTCTCTCTGCTCCACCATTTTCTGCCAGCTGAGACTTCTGCATTGCTGTGAAACCAGCAACAGTGAAGACCTACACCAGATGTGTTCCCTGGTCTTTGGACTTCCCAGTCTCCAAAACTGTAAGCAATAAATTTCATTTTCTAAATCACCCAGTTTCTGGTATTTTCTTATAAGCAACAGAAATGGACTAATACAATTCTTATGCACTTTTCCTTTTTATGCAATTCCAAATGAATACCTGCCTACCACCCAACACTACCACATTGAAGACCAAATTTCAATAGGAGTTTTGGTGGGGACAAATGATATCCAATCCATAGCAGTGGCTATACATATTTGATGTGTAAGTTTTTGAGTGGACATGTGTTTTTGAATCATTTGGATAAATACCTAAAAGCACAATTTCTGAATCATTTGTAAACCATATTTAGCTTTGTACAAAACTGCCAAACTGTCTTCCAAAAAGGCTGTATCATTTTGCATTCTCACCAGGAATGAATAAGAGTACTTTTATTTCACATACTTGCCAGCATTTGGCACTATTAATATTCTGGATATTAGCTACTCTGTCAGGTATGTAGAAGTATTTCACTGGTGTTTAAATCTGCAATTCTCTGTGATATAAAATGTTATCTTTTCATATGCTAATATTCCATCTCCATATCTTTTTTGATGTCATGTCTGTTCAGATTTTTTTTCACTTTGTAATTGGAATGTTTGTTTTCTTATTGTTGAGTTTTAAGTGATCCTTGTATAAACTGGATACAATTCTTTATCATGTATGTGTTTTGCAAAGATTTTCTCCCAGTCCATGTCTTCTCTTTTCATTCTCTTAACAGTTTCTTTCACAGAGCAGAAGATATAAATTTTCATGAAATTCCAACTCATTAATATTTTCTTTCATGGATCATGCTACTGATGTTGTGTATAAAACTTCCTTGCCACGCCTAAAGTCACCAATAGTTTCTCTTACATTATCTCCTAAAAGTGTTATGGCTTTGCATTTTATGTTTATGATTATGATCCGTTTTGACTTAATTTTTGTAAAACATGTAAGGTTTGTGTCTAGAATCTTTTTGTTGCTGTTGTGGCATGTGAACGTTCAGTTGTTCCAGCATCATTTTATAAAAAGACTGTACTTTTTCCACTGAATTGCCTTTACTTCTTTGTCAAAGATCAATTAATTATATTCATGTGGGACTATTTCTGTGCTCTATATTCTGTTCCTTTGACCTATTTATCTATTTTTCCACCAATGCCACTCTATCTTGAGTACTGTACCTTTAAGACTTGAAAGTGGGTAGTGTCAGTCCTCCAACTTTATCTTCTTCAACCTTGCGTTGGCTTTCCTTGGTGTTTATTTTTCCATATACACTTTAGAATCAGTTTGTTGATAACCAAAAGTAATTTGCTGAGATTTCAATAGGGATTTCATAGAGTCTATAAATGACATTAAGAAAAACTGACATATTAACGATATTGAGTCTTCCTATCCATGAAGAGTGAATATTCTTCCATTTATTTAGATTTTCTTTGATTTCTTTTGTTAGAGTTTCATAGATTTTATTATATAGATCTTGTGTATATTTTGTTAGATTTATACACAAGTATTTCATTTTTTGTACTATTTTAAATGGTGTTTTTTTGTATTTTTAAATTTTGTTGTTTATTAGTAGCATATAGAAAAACAATTTTCATTTATATACTTGTATTAAACTTGTATCCTGAAATTTTGTTATAATCACTTATTACTTTTAGAAGTTTTTGTTAATTTTTTGAGATTTTACACATAGACAATTAACAATGTCCTCTGTGAACAGAGACAGTTTTATTTCTTGTTTCCCAGTTTTTATATACTTTTTCTGTCTTATTGCATTAGCTAGGATTATGATGTTTAATAGAAGTGATGAAAGAGGGCATCCATGCCTTGTTCCTGATCTTAGGAGGAAAGTGCCTAGTTTCTCACCAGTAAGTATGAAGTTAGCTATAAGTTTTCTTTAATATGTTCTTTATCAAGCTGCTGAAGTTAGACTCTGTTAACCTAAACTGCTGAGAGGTTTTTTGTTTTGTTTTATTTTTTGTTTTGCTTTATCATGAATGAGTGTAGGATTTTGTTAAATGCTTTTCTTTATCTATGATAGGATCATGCAAATTTTTCTTTTTGTGTTTGCTGGTGACACATTACATTAACAGATATTCATTCAAATGTTAAACCAGCCTTGCATACCTGAAATAAATCCTACCTGATAATGATGTATTATTTGTTTTCATACATTGTTGGATCTGCTTTGCTAATATTTTGTTAAGGATTTTTACATCTGTGTACATGAGAGATACTGGTCATTAATTTTTCTTTCATGTAATGTCTTTGGCTGGTTTTGGTATTGGGATAATATTTGCTGTCAAGGTGATTTATGAAGCGTTTCCTGTTTCTATTCTCTGGAACAGATTGTTGAGAATTGATATTATTTCTCCCTTACTAGTTTGGTGGAATTCACCAGTGAAATGATCCAGTCCTGGTGCTTTCCATTTTGGAAAGTTATAATTCATAAAATTTCTTTAATAAATGTAGGCCTATTCAATTTATCTATTTCTCCTTGTGTAAATTTTAGCAGATTGTGGTTTTCAAGAACTTGATCTGTTTCATCCAAGTTATTAAATTTACAGGTATAGAGTTGCTTATATTTTTATTGTCTTGTAAATGTCCATGGAATCAGTAGTATTGGCCCCTCTTTCATTTCTGGTATTAGTAATTTTTGTCGTCTTTCTTTTTTTCTCTGTTAGCCTGGCTAGGGGATGATCAATTTTATTGATTTTCTCTGTTGATTTCCTGTTTTCCAACTTTATTGATTTCTGCTCTGATTTTTTATTATTTCCTTTCTTCTGTTTGCTTTGGAATTAATTTGCTCTTCTTTTTCTAGTTTCGTAAGGTGGGTGTTTAGATTATTGATTGTATGTCTTTCTTCTTTTCTAATATATGCATTCAATGCTATAAATTTCACTCTCCTTACTACTATTGCTGCATTCCACAAATTTTGATAGGTTCTATTTTCTTTTTAATTTAATTCAAAATATTTTGAATTTTTATAGAGACTTCTAATTTGACCCATGTGTTGTGTAATCTCCAGATATTTTGTTTTTTTTTCAGCTATCTTGTTGTAATTTATTTCTTGTTTAATTCCACTGTGGTGTATGCATACTTTGCAAGAGGTCTATTCTTTTGCATTTATTAAGGTGTGTTTTACGACAGAGTGTGGTCTATCTTGGTGAATGCACCATGTCAATTTAAGAAGAATGTACATTCTGCTGTTGTTGTTTATAATTAAATATATACATATAAATATATTTTATATATAAAAATGTATATATAAATATCATTTTTCTTTTTTCTCCTATTAATTTATTTAGAAAGAAATTGAACAAAGTAATATGTATATTATGATATTATTGGGTCTATAGCATATAAAGATGTGATATATTTGTCAATAATGAGACAAACAGTAATAAATGATGACAACCAAATATGGTAAAAGGAAGGTTAATATAACAAAATCTGTAAATGTATATCTGTTCTTCTTTCATCTCTCAGTTTCTTTAATAGACATAAAATTTTGTAAAGCAATAATCATAACAAGTTCTTACTGTATGTGTAACATAAAAATGTAATATGCATGTCAATCATACCACAAAAAAGTGGAAAGATAAAATAGAGCTGTAAAGGAGTAACATTTCTACACCTCATTGGAATTTAGTTTGTAAAAATCAGGCTCCATTAATCGCCTGCTGATTGCTCTATTGTTTTTGACAATGCCTTGTGGTATAAGTATCTCCACAGTCTGATTTGATTAAATTTGAGCCCCTTTGAAGGAACAGTCTCATTGGCCAGTCTATGGAGTTTATTTTGACTCTAGGAAAGCTCTCCTTATCTGTCTTTCCCTGGTTCTCTTTGTAAACTAGATTGTCTACAGTTTACCTTGTTGCCTTCATGGAGCTACCAGCCTCTGCTTAATTGTTTACCACCAAAATGGCCAATTTTTCCTAGAGTACCCTTGGGCTTAAACTTCCCCATACTCTTCTATAAATAAAGTCAGTTATTGTGGGGACAGATTCAGAACTCTTATTTCTTACAAGTTGCTCCTTCCTCTGGGGAATATCTCTAGACTACTGGTCTGGATCTAGAGGCTGGAGAGTGGCCTGCTTCTCTCAAAGGATCCATCTTGTTTCAGAGCAGGATATCGGGCAGGGGCAGTACCCTCTAGTCATGGCTTGCCTAATCTGATGTGGAACCTCTGCCCTAGAAGCTGGGACAAGGGCTATAGAGATCCTTGAATTCTCAACCTGCCATGCCTAAGGCAGAGCATCTGTCCTCAGTGTGCTGAGGGAAAGAAGGTGCCCCCATACCTCCAGGCCACACTTGCTTGGGTTTTAGCCTCTGAACAACAGAGTGTGGGTGGGAGACAACAAATACTAGGCATCTGCCCCTACCTTGAGGGGCTATGCAATAGCCCTTGACTTGGAGCTGGAGGGAGAGAGAGCCCCATCTTTTAGGACACATATGCCTGGCATGGAGCTTTCATTAGTCTGAGCTGGGGATACGGGGGAGGGAGCATGCCATGATTCAAGTGCCACAGAACCTCACTGTTATTACTGTGGTTTTGTAAATTTTCTTGAATGAATGTTTCTTCACTTGTATGCCCTTCGATCCATTTCCAGAGACTTTAAGTGGTTTTTGTTTTTATAATTTTCACTGTTTATGGTTCTACTAGAACTTGATTCTGCAGAGCTCCTCGGTGCTGACATTCTGCATGCGTAATATTTTTATGTAAGAATTTCATATTATTTGTTTTCATATAAGTTTACAATGGATGCTCTATTGTGTTCTCAAACACAGCAGATTCTTCCCTTGGGGTTAGCTGGGGTGGGGAAAGCAGAGTTAATGTTAAGCTTAAACAGCACAAGTGCCTCTAGGGTACCAGACTCAGTAAGACTCTACCCCTTGACAAATAGCATAACTCAGTTGCAGGCCTCCTTCACAGACCTGCCTATCAGGAAGTTGGCTGAAACTGTAGTCCATCAATGCCTGCTCTGTGTGGGCCATCACATTTCCCAACTAGTTTGATATCTTTTGGAAAATAAATAGGAGAACTAATCTATACTTATGGTAAGAGTTTTTTGTGTGGTCTAAGACTATCTAGCCATAAGTCATCTAAAACGTGAACTATAACTTTTCAAATATTTTTACTAAATCTCTAAGTGATTCCATTTTAAATCATTTGTTATTTTTATTTTGATTTTTAACTTTGAGTCTACCCACTATTCAGCTTGGATTTTATTAAACAAGATGTGATTTATAGCAATAACTACTGAACTCCTTCCCTCTACTTTTAAGCTACAATTATAATGCAATAAAGTCACAGAGAAAGATCATGATGAAGAAAGACACTGCCTTCAGCACCCTGTCTCTCCCCTAATTATCTTAAGATAAAGTACGACAGCAAAACTTTTTTTCTCCCCAAATGATTCCAATTAATACCTCATTAAGAGATGGGCATCTTGTCAATATAAAGATTCTACACTTCATGCTACTCAATGCTTAATAATGCCCTTTACATAACAGGCACTCATTATACATTTGCAAATGAATAAATAGAGAGTGAATGGTTGTTGAGCAAAACCAGCTTTGATGCCAGAAAGTAGAAAAGGATGGCACCCACGTCTTATAAACTTAGAGGTATTTTTACTTGATATAACACAGACCAAATTGAAATGAATAAAGAACAGACTTCAGTAATGCCTCCCTTTTGTGAAGCAAGAGACTGATTGGTGGTAAGTGAAAGAAATCTGCATAGATTTCACTTATATTCCAAGCCAATTGAGAAAAAAAGTGATAGTAGTAGATGGGGTCACATCTAGATTTCACCAGCGCCTCCTAAACCACCTGCAACACAGGTGGAAGTGCAACCAAGAATGGGGTAATGCATTCCCTGCTGTTCCTTAACACCTGAGCCCTCCGGAGACCACACCACACACCAGCGCCTTGACTGGCTCATACAGTCAAGGTTTGTGGACACCACTACTTGATAAAAAGCTCAGCTATGGCCTCAGACCCTCCGTCTACAACTATCTCCAAATCCAGACTTCTTTACCTTTAGGTTACAGAATATCTGTATAGAAAAAGTAAAAGCAAAATAAAAATGAATTTCTCCTTTCTTTTTCTCATATTTGCCTTAGCTATTTAAGCAGATGTTTATGTAATTCCTGAAACATACCATTATAGTTTTCTATTTCATGGAGCACAGAAAAAAAAAAAATCTAGATAAATTAAAAGACATTCAAGTAAAAATAAAGATAACCACTAAGGAATCATTGTCTGTTATGGGATAAATTTTGTATAGCCCCCCCCCCCCCA
>NW_007732703.1:90819-126752 GCF_000696425.1 Galeopterus variegatus
TACAACTATCTCCAAATCCAGACTTCTTTACCTTTAGGTTACAGAATATCTGTATAGAAAAAGTAAAAGCAAAATAAAAATGAATTTCTCCTTTCTTTTTCTCATATTTGCCTTAGCTATTTAAGCAGATGTTTATGTAATTCCTGAAACATACCATTATAGTTTTCTATTTCATGGAGCACAGAAAAAAAAAAAATCTAGATAAATTAAAAGACATTCAAGTAAAAATAAAGATAACCGCTAAGGAATCGTTTTCTTTTATGGGATAAATTTTTTATAGCCCCCCCCCCCCCAATTCATATGTTGAAGCATAACACTCAATATCTTGAATGTGATGCATTTGAAGATATGGCATTTAAACAGGTGATAAAGCTAAATGGAGACTTAGGGTTGACCCTAATGGAGTATGTCTGCTGTCTTCATAAGAAACAGTGATTAGGACATAGACACACACACACAGAAGCCCATGTGACAACCCAGCCAGAAGATAGCTATGTGCAAGCCAAGGAGAGAAGCCTCGGAAGACCCAAACCTGCTGATACCTTGATCTTCCGGTCGAAGCCTCCATAATTATAAAAAATTAAATTTCTGGCAAGTCACCCAGTCTGTGGTATTTTATGACAACCCTGACAAACTAATACACTACTAATGTTTGTTTTTGAAAAGAAAATACATGTTCACAATCCTTTTTTAAAAAAAAAATTTTGGGACCTAGTGTAATTTATGATTTGAAGTCAGATGTTTTTAATTTTTACATTTTGGAACATGTGCTATTTATTATGTAAAATTCCAGTAGTGGACTGGGGTAGTACTTTGTAATCAAACTCATGAGGACTCTGCAGGGAAATGTATGGATATATGAGGGTACTTCAAAAAGTTCATGAAAAGATTTATATTACCTTTAAATTCTAATTTTCCATGAACTTTTTGAATTACCGTTGTACACACCAAGGAGGAAACATAAAATATAAATAGTTTCACATTACTTCAGGTCAGGATTTGATACCAAACAACCAGTAGCAAAGTAAAATGAATAACCATAGATCAACCTCCAAAATTTACTTTACCTCATTCCTGAGATAAAATATTAGGATTAGGTAAGACTCATTGATAAAGAAGGGTAGTCTATCGAGTGCATTATTTTATAATTTTATAAGGTGAATGTTTAATGGTTTGTTAGTTGTTTTTTATTTTACTTGTAAAGGTCAAAAGACCATTCAGTACATCCTTATCAGCTACCTTTCTGATAAAAAAAAAAAAAAAAAAAAAAAAAAGAAAATCCCAGTGATACTCACCTTCCCCAAGCTTACATATCTGGAAATACTGATCTATCTAGATGAGGTATATTTATAGGAACTTCAAATAAATTCAAGATCTCCAATCTCTAAAACATTTCCCCTTTGTTGGTAGATTCAACTCTCAATATCCAGTTATTTTTCAGTTATTTGAGGGCTTACAGATTTCATTGACTTCTTTTTAAAGTTTACCAGCCTTACATTCTGAACATAGAACCAAAGTTACCCAGCTTTCATAACAATGAGGTGGTCAGCATAGGATATTTAGCAGCAATTACCAGCATATCTTGCCTAGTGATGATACTTGCTTCTATTGACCACAAATAGTAACAGGCAAAAGGGAAAAGATTATGCAGGCCCTAATGAAGCACCAAGATTTCTCACTCAGTTCAAGCTCTTTCCAATCACCCTGCTGACCTAAATACTTTTTATAAGGACTATCTAAATGTCATTCTGCCCATCGTGATGCTGTCAGGAATTATTAGTCTTAGAAGTTCTTGTGGACCACTGACAACCTTATGACTATTAATTCATGGAAATAAGGTGTAGAAGAATCTGTGATCAACCCTGCAGAAGCTTCCAGTCTACATTCTTTGGTTCATTGATTTCACTCCTCACAACGGGAATTCCATTTAGGGCAGGAAAAATATAGACAATAATCTCTTTTTTTTTAAGAAAATTTTTTCTCCTTAAGACAACATAGTGTTTTTAACTGGCTATAGACCATTGTACTGGTTTGAATAGTGTGACCCACCCCCACCCGCAAGTTCATGTCCCCCAGAACCTCACTATACGACCTTACTTGGAAATTGGGTCTGTGCATATGTAATTAGTTAAGATGAAGTTATACTGGATTATATGAGCCCTTAAACTGATGCCTAATCTCTTTATAAGGAGGCCATGTCAAGATCTAGATTCACACAAAGAGGAGAACAGGATGTGTTGGTAGAGACAGAAATTGGAATGCTATAGCGACAAGCCAAGGAACTTAAAGATCATCGGTAACCAACAAAAGACAGGAGACAGGCATAAAATAGATTCTCTCTCAAAGCTTCCAGAAGGAATCCACCCTGCTTCCAGAAGGAATCAACCTTTATTTCAAACTTCTAGCATCCAGAACTGTGAAAGGATAAATTGCTGTTGTTTTATGCAACCTGGTTTGTGGAATTATAGGGAAGCCCTAGAGAGCCATAAATAATTGGAAGAGGTAATCCAGTTGGACTGAAATGCAGAACAAAACCTTTGGATTTTTATAGAGTTTCAATGACATTATCTTATTAATAGTTTTAGAAAAATAAGGAAAACCTAGTCAATGAAATGTCAGTCTCCAGTTTTGGGAGAAAAAACAAAAACTGCCTGATTGAAGAGACTCTACCATACTCTCCAGAGTACAAAGCCTGGCCCTTGCTCAGTCTGTTCCACTCTCTTTGTTCTCCCTCAGCCCCACTAAATCCTGTCCTGCCTACTAAGGGGAGTTTTAATTTATCCAATGATTCATGATTAAAACCAATCTCAAAGACTTAAAATGAAAAAATAAATAAGGTGCTATGTTTTTCACATCTGGATGAAAGAGGGTATGTGAAGTCTACTTAGTTTAGTACACCTGCCCCATGTACTACTTGATTCAGTCATATGAGAATTTTTACCAAACTAAAATAAGATTTGTTTAACAACAAAAAAAGATATTTTTCTGAATAAATCAAAACACAAATGACACTCATTTGCATTTTATTAAGCAAACTTACAAAGTTTGAACTTCCAGAAAAAAAATTCTACTTTCTTTTCAAAATATTTATTTTGTAATAATTTTGCAATTATTTTATAATACTCTTTTATGTAACTTCCAAAATGTATTGAGGACAAGGAAGCATTAGCCCACCCCAGGGCCCAAATATTCAAGAAACTGTCAAGAAATATTCAACACGAATTATGTGTAAACCTCAATGCCAACTTTATCCTTCAGTATAAGTAACACAAACACTGTTTTCATTATGAAGATGTTGTGTTTATTGCTTATTTGTGATTCCGTGTCATTTCGATGGGTTTTCAAAAATACTATAGAGATTTTAGAGCACTTAAAAATTACTTAGGGGTTTGCCACTTTAATTTTAAATTGGTTATTAATCTGTCTATGCCATGTAACTTATGACAAACCAGCTTTTCATACACACACGCCTCTGACAAAGCACACAAGATATTAAAAAGGAAGATACTCAAGAAGATGTAGCTTTGTTTTATTTTTGGTTTTGTTTTCTTTAAAGAGGAAACACATTGGATTTATCTGCCCTGGAGAATATACCTCTCACCTCTTATATGATGTGATTGAGTCTTCAAGGAGCCGAATTTCAGATGAGGATGTTGTTATGATCAATAAGATGTTATTAATGGTTCCTGGATCAAAACCTTATTAGAAACAGGAATCCTCTTGTGGTTTTGTCAATGGCATTACCCTTTTGAGAGTTATGAGGCAGTGGCAGCTTCATCTCTCTGGAGCCTGTCTTGGCATTCCAACCACTGAACATGTGAACAAAACACAATAGGCATTTGCTATAATAATCTTATTAGGTAAAGTCCACTGGCATTTCAGTAAATCAAACTGTGAACAAATTGGTCTGGATCCTTCTGCTGAATGCATGTTTCCATTTGTAGTAGGAAGGCAATAAGTTTGCATCCTGCAATTGATTCACACACTGTTGGCTCTCTTAACATACCTGTTATGAGAATAATTTCATTCTATACGAGCAATATTTTGCCACATTGTATATCACTAATAACACAAAATTGCAGTGTTGATACATAAAAAGAAATACTCTGAAAAAGATCAAGTTGACACATCTTCTATTTAAATTCCTGGTGTTAAGCTGAAGTTTAGAAGCAGTCCCAACTTTCATAACCAGGAGCATGTGCAGGGTAAGTAAAAATGAAAGAAAAAAGGGACATGTAAATTACATCAAGAACTAAATCATGAGTCCTTTGTTCATCTGTGGATCCCTCAGCTGAGGCAACAGAGCCAGCCCACAACTCTGGTGACTGAATGTGTGGCACAGCTTTAGCCTTTGGCTTTGCCTCAGGAAAAATACTTTAACAGCTAAATCTATATAAAAATTCATACCTTTCAATTATCCCTGCCTGAGAATGGCTTTGCAGCGATGTGCCCAAGATCAGAACAAGGTTAATGCATTTAAAGTTTTTCTAAAAAAATGGTTTTTAAGGATAGCTATTGAGAGGTGTCATAAGCTACCTTCTTTTTTGACAGGCAAATCTCCAAGCAGCCTTCAAATCTCAAATGCCTACAACCAAGAAAGGTGATAAAGCTTAGATGGGAAGATGCAAGTATATTCTCACAGGTAGAAAGTCGTGTCTTTAATTGTAATGTAATAAGAAAATATTAAGAGTATGGATGGTAAATTAGAGTGTCTAATTTTTGGTCATAAATATATACACATATACATGGATTTTTAAAGTAACTTCTGAGGATAAACATGTGTTATAGTATTATAATGACCAAACTTCACCCTTGAAGCTAGGAGCTTAAGAAAATATTATGCAGATAACAATAATATACCAAGTATTCACACTTCTACATAACTTTAAATATATATTTGTCTTTCACAGCCTTTGGCAACATACATAAAACATGCATTGTTCACAAAGCATAGTATCTCCTTATAAATAATGTAACACATGTTTGTGTGACAAAGTTTTATATGTGGAAAAAGAGTGAAAGACTGCTGAACACAATTTTAAAGTTGCTCTTGGTGACAGTTAGAAGTCATCGAACACCTAGTATAAGACACTGAAGTCATTGCATTTAACCTAGAGATATACCACGTAGTTGCTATACACTTTAAAGTAGAAATACTGAGAGAAACAAAATGATAAAACTTCAAAACTTTGTTTTAACAGAGGAATGGTCTTTGTGCCTGAAGCACGATTTTTTTCTACTTTAATCCTAGAAAAATATCTAAACACTGAATATTTAGGGGGCAGTTTTGGGTGAGTAAATATAGGGAGTATAATTTCAAATAATGAAAATAGTAATAATAACAACAAACTTTAGGCATCTATACCCAGTTTTTTAATGTAAACTCCGAAGTTAAGCAAGATTCACCAACCTGCACCCTCATGTACATCACTTTTGAAAACCAGAATGTGAATCAGGCAGGAGATTTACAACAGAAATGTAAATGTAAATGTAAACGTCTAGTTATTGTAGTAAAAGGTTTTATGGGAAGAAGAGATCATCAGCTTACTATAACCAGATTTGTTATCTGTAGATTTTGTGTTTATGATTTTTTTGTTCATTTTCTTAACATGCCTTTATCCTTACCCTCCTAATGATCACATTTAAGTCTTAAACAGATTTTAATGTTATTAACTGTTATAAATAATTTAACCTTAATAATAACTATATGTAGAGCTATTTAGGCCCTCTTTACATGGATCATTTTAGATCCATAAATAATAAAATCCCGGAAAAGTAGAAAATCTACTCTCATATAATTATTTTATAAGGAGAAATTCAGCATTTGTACACACTTGAAAAAGCAAATATTTCATTAAATTAGGTGCATTATATTAATTTTATAAAAAACTGATCGATTAAGTTTAAAAAAAACTTTAACAAAGTGCATATTTCATACTGTGTAGACAAGTTGAAAATCTGATAAAATTTTTCACTCCGAAAAGTTTTGTGTAGATTTATTTAAAGATTAGAATTAATGGTGTGCATTTGTGAGGCCAATGTATGTGTGTGTATATTGCACTGGAAATCAGATGACACATCTTCTAGTTGATTGACTTTGTATAAAACATTTACCTTCCATCTGGGTCAATATTTTTAATCTAAAACATGGGGTCACCAACATCTGCCTTATTGGCCACACAAATTCATCATGACATGATGCAGGTGAATGAACAATGAAAATTATAAAGTGCTTTATAATTAATTAGCTGTTTTTAGAACCTGATATGAAAAAGATAGAGAGTAGTAATGGAGAGAGAGAGAGAGTTAACTGAAATACTCCACCTGATTTAATTGTATTTTTCACAATATTAAACTTGTTAGAGTTGGCAAAATCTGTCAATTGGTTGCTACCTGGCAACAAATAAATTATCTAGCTGATTCTTTCCACTAAAAGGACTGAAAATATGAGTTGTTTTGGCAACATGTAAACACAGCTGGAGAAAACTTTAACCTTCTTTAACCTCCATTATCTATCTGAATTTGGAACCAAATGCAGGTGGAGAACTCATTATTGTAGTGACAACTTCTGTAGTAATTAAAAAAATGGGATCTATTGCTAAACTAGGGGTATGGCAAAAGGCAAGGAAAGGTCTGGCCTTGTCCACGCATTATTCCAAGGCTTCCTACCTGAAAATGTTTCCGCTGTTTTAAGTGGAGATATTAACCTGTGATTGACTAGCTAATACAGCTGTGACAGAACATTGAAGTGCTGTTAATTAGCCACTGGAGTACAATAGTCAAAAGGCAAAAATTAGGATGCTAGGATATCTGTGGTTTCCTCTCACAAAAATGCATAAACTTCAGCATTCTCTTTTAAATAGATACATTTACACCAATATAATGTGATTAAATTAAATCCACAGTGCAATTTTTGTTTTTGTTTTTGCTTGTTTTTTGCCTGCTTAAATGTATCTATTGATGTCACATTTGAATAATTAGGAAGGCTTTATATCTCATTTAGTTGCTCAGTATATCGGCAAAAATATATTTTCTTTCACTTTTACTTTTTCTTGGAATGTCATCTCAAAATGTGCATCACAGTTTTAGTCCAGTGATGTGGTGGGCCACATTTCATGGCAGAAAACCTGGAGACAAAAAAAAGAAGTGAAAAATTACTTTTTTCATTAGATTCATTTTGCGTTTAAAGAAAAACAGATTGAAGTGCAGAAATACTTAAGAAAAACAGTAAAACCAATAAGAAAAAAACAAAAACAAAAAAAACCTCCTGCTGTACCGAATCTCTCTGTCTTGCAGTCTTTAATATATCAGATTAAACCTCATAAGTAAGTTTTTTTTTTTTTAAGTGTATCTACTGGTGATCTATAACATCAATTCATCAAATACGTTTTGGTCACACTTAAAACTTGTAAGCAATGGTCACAGAAATTAATTAAATTTCCTCTTCATTAAAATAAAGTTTTAAATTCACCTTTGATTTTGGTGCAGCATGGACACCATATTATTCCTCATCTTCATGTGCTTCTCTCATTTTCCCTGTTGAATGGTAATTCCAGAATCCAGATGCCAAACTGCAAAAATATTCTTCCAGCAGCAGCATATGGTTCCCTGGCAAGTGTATCTAGCATCTGTACAAAAAGCTTACAGTTTCCTCTGGGTATGTGATACTTCTGGCTGCTAAGAGGCTATTAGTACAGTCTTTTCCTCACAGACACCATTTCTCCTGACAAACCTTTGGTTCTAAGCAAATTTTGCACATTTTTTGTCCATTTGAGAATCAGTGATATACATAAGCTTGCTTTACAACCAGGCAGCTATCCAAATATTCTCACTCTATGACCAGAGGGGAGATCTGGCACTGATACATGTTGGTTTAAACATAATAAGAGTTTATTTAGCTACCTTGATAAGCAACATTTTTGTTACTAGTAAAATATGAAGATTATCTACATAGTGGTAGCTGTTACAAATGATTATCAAGGTCAAGAAAAATAACATTTGGAATGAAAGCTGCACAAGGTAAGAATATTTGAGAGCAAACTCCTGCTCAGTGTTCATGCTTTTGTAAATGGCGTGTGTGATGTGTAGTTGCTCACATGCAGCTTTTCCCTCACTGGAAATTCAGCTTCTGCACAGCTGTTTGGACGGAGTCCCCTAGGTGGTATATAGCACCAGTATCTGTAGCACTCTTATGTGGAGAACAGTTTCATTGGTCACTATTTCACCTAAGCACTAAAAGCAGCTGTTCTGCCAGAATTAGAGATTATTTTATACTGAAGAATTTACTAGTTAACTTAAGGCAGATTGAGAACAAAATCTATTATGGCCTCTCTTAGTCTTCATATCATATTACTCTAAGTTTTGGAGTATCTTCTCTGAAGAACATAACTAAAATAAAAAAAAAAAATTTCAGCAGGACTCATTATTTTTGTTTAAAAGCTAAGGCACAGCAAAATGTATAAAAATATATCAATATCCATGCCTTTCTATGTAATATTTCTCAAAACCAGCATTCTTAATATTTCATGTTTGTAGCATGGTAATTTTAAGAAAAAAAAAATATCTTAAATCTGCCATTAGGAATACATGAGTGAAGCACATCTCCACTGTCTATAATCTCCTCATGGATGGTCACGTGATCTGAGATTTCTGACTCAGATTTTAATGAACTTGAGAGAAAAGACAAAAGAGATCCATTGTTAGGTAACACTGTATTAAAGAATGCCAGTTCTTTAATATGTGTTGAATAATTTCAAAGGATAACAGAATTTTATATACAGTATCTTACAAAGGTCATTCAAAATAAATGGAGAATTTCTTAGATAAGCAGCAAATGGATTTTTAATAAGTCAAACATGTTTCTTTACTGGAAGACATTCTATAGCCTTCAGTATACGGATGGGCATTGAGAATCTGAAAAGGAGCATATGTTATATTTACACCCTTAACACTGAACTCCTCTTCCTTTTTCTTTTTTAACAATTCTATTCTAATGATACTGTACGAAATTTGAGAAATTCTGATATATAGAAAATATCTACTTCAGCATTTCTTAAAGAAATTGTGTAATGTCATGTTGTCAGCTAAGAATACTCCAAAAATAAGGGATCTATTATAAAATGCACTTACTAAATGCAAATAGTATGAGAGAATGTTAATGTAGACTTAGTATATTAAATGTTGTTAAGAAGACTTAAAGTAGAAAAAATACCTAATTAGTTGAGGGCACTATAGTGGGCTGGACTTACATGAAAAATTTACACCTTCCAGTTCCAGAGACAGACAAATACTAGATAATACAGAAGAAAAGTTTTGTTTGATACATAAAAAACTAAAAGAGAAGGAGAAAGGGGAATCCCAAGATGTGGACATGAACATTACTAAACACTTAGAAGAGAGGCAAAGGAAAAAATAGTTCACTGAGTTGCACAACCAGATATGGGTAGGAGTGGATATTTAGTAATGATTTACTTTTTGGTTTTTGTTATTAGTTTATTTCAGTTTTCAAATTATTCTTAATAATTTATAATTAATTTATAATTTTCTTTTAAATGCTGTCCATTTCTATTCAAGCTTGCAAATTCATTAGTATAAAGTTGTTCAAATCTTCAATTTCGATTTTTTTAAAATCTCCATTGGGATGAATAAATTGGGGGCAGCAGGAATTTGTGAAACAACTTAGAATGGGACTGGCAAAAAAATGTCTTAGTTCTAAAGGTTAACTCTGAGAAAATAGCCAATTGAAAAATGTCTTTAAACTGTAGCAACAATTTGAAATAACATTTCAGAAGAGTTGGACTGGTAAAAAGTAGTTGAGACATCCTATTCCATTTTGTGGCTTAGAGATTAAAGGCAGAGAAAACTAAAACTATACTTAGAGAATTGGTTAGAATTGAGAAGGAGAAATTATTCACCACCCTACTCCTTATGATGGGTCTACTGGAGCAGAAAAGTAGCAGCTAGGGCTGTAATCTAGACTTACCTGAGTACCCTGTAGTGACCAAAGCATAATCGATATCCAGCCTGATAGGCAGGAAAGCTGGTAAGGAGGAGGAGGAGGTCCATGAATTTGGGCCACCAGCTGCAGTATTGTGTTAAGGAGCATGTGAACTAGAATTACCCTTTGATTTCAGTCCTTGGCCCCTGAATAAACCTTCTATGGACCTTAGTCAAGTGTGTTTTACTTTCTAAATTTGAGCTTCCTCCTTTGGAAAGTGGAGACAATAGTTCTTACATTATAAAATTGTCAGGAAGATTAAATGAGAGAATCTGTGTGAGGTCCTTGTCAAGGATACAGGAAACGTTAGATAAGTAATAAGATTATTATTACCAGCAGTATTAATAGCCTAAAAACCACCTAATGCCAGCCCTCAGCAGCCAAGGGCAAGATAGGAAAGGAAGAGGCAATGGACTCTACTAATGTACATTCTAATACTAGAAAAATGGGGTTTGTATAAATGAACCCAACCTCAATAAGTCTGGAAAGATATAGGTACAAAAAAAAAAAAAAAAAAAAAAAAAAAAGAAGGAAATGCAAATGAAATGACTTTTCCTTCATTCCCTGAGTGATCTAACATCTGCCAGCATTGAGCCTAATAGAAAACTGTACCAATGATTCTTAAGGCAATTCAGAAAAAAAGAAAAAAAAAATTAAAATGTTTGGCACAAAGCACAAAAATTGACATCATTGGGATTACTTGGAACCAAAATGCAGTCAGTGAAAATATTATGTGATCTTAGACTATTTTAAATAGTATTCAAGTGGCTTAAATAACAAAATCATAGCCCAGTAATTCATAATGGATAGAGAGCTAATAGCTAATAAGTCTGGTTAAGTAGGCAAACAGTTTGGAAAATCAGGCTAGATAAATACATATTTCTTTGCTAATTTGTCCTCACTCTTGGAGCAAGCACTGTGCCCTTCAGTTCTTTAGTTTGCTCAGATTACTCATGAGGGATGATGGCAGAGACTCCTGGTTGTTAACCGTATATTCACTGCCGTTTTCTTCTTTCCTGGTGATTACAATAATAATGATAAGAGTAAGCTGCTTTTTATTTTTTCTCATTTTGTCCATATACTTCAGTATGCCTAGCCTCATTCTCAGTGATGTAGATTACAAATATTCTATCAGATCTAATGATTTCACAACAAAATTATACTAATGTACTGCTTACTGGCTAAATTATATATTCTAAGTTGGCAAGCTTATAATCATTACACTCCAACTTTCCAGACTTTAAAAATGTGGCTCATACTCACTTTCTGAACCTTTTATTGCCTTTATCTGATTTTATTTTCTAGATCTGTAAGAGCTTTTTGAGAAGCACTGACTTTTACTATGGAGAGTTCTAATGATTATGCACTATAGTTTTGTTTTGTTTTTTTAATTTCTGAATTAGTGAAATGTACATAACATAAAACTTAACATCTTAGCCATTTTTATGTATGTGGTTTAAAAGTGTTAAGTACATTCACATTGTTGTACAAACAGTCCCTAGAACTCTTTTCATATTGCAAAATTGAATTTCCACATCCATTAAACAACAACTCCACACTCCACCCTCCCCCCAGCCCCTGGCTGCCACCGCGCGCTAGAATTTGCAACAGGCAGCATTCTAGTGTGTTTTTCTAGTTCCATTCCCAAGATGTCTAGTATTTATTGATCTCTTAAGCAGGAAATTTGTTTGGCTGCTATCAGTTGCCAATAATTTTGAGAATCACAGATTATTTTTACAGATTATAAATTCTAGTTTAATGTTCATAATGAGAAAGGATATGGCTAGGCCTATGAACCAAACTGACTCCACTTTGTGTGCAGAGGATATTTTGTTACTTTTCCACTCCTCAGTCATGAGGCCCCCAGGGCATATGATTACCCCATGACCCCGATAAAAGTAACTGAAAGAGATTGGTGGATGGTAATCACCCTGATGAAATAAACAGACATAAGAAGGGAACAGATATTCAGAGCTGCAAAAACCTTCCCCAAGGCTTGTTTCCCCTAATTGTAAAAATTAAGTTACAGATTAACCTTAAGACCCCTTTAGAAATTCCTGGATAGGCAAAAAGCTTCAAGGTGACTGCTCAAACGACCCTCCTGGGGTGATGATAATGAACACCACCACCATCTTGGACCTACCAAGCAGGCGCAAGGACCAAAGCCCTAACTGAAGATCCACCTGCGATTCGACCAGGAAGAACAGAATGGACCACCTCCAGAGGTGCAGAATTACTCTGTCCTGCACCTCTTAGCCCCTTTCCCTATGAAGGACCCTGGACAGCTCCTCTTGGGGTCATACTTTTCTGTAGCTACTCCCCTTATGCACACATCTATCTCCTAATAAAGCATTGTTTGCTTTACTGCTGGGTGTATTGTTCATTTCTATGACTTTGGTACCTAGGAGCCTATTTCAGTAACAGTAACTTCAAAAATGTGTTTTGGGGAGTTTCTGTCCCTCAGACAACCTGAATGAGAATTATCAGGGGTGCTTGTAAAACTTGCAGATTCTGAGCTGCACTCCAAATCAACTGTACCAGAATTATCTGTATAATCTATTTTCTCCCAACAATATGCATGTTTATCAAAAGTACCAGATGATTCTTAAGTAAATTAAATGTGATCATTTATTGCCATGTATTCCTACATTCCACATTCTATTGTGAAACATGCAACCAAACCAAAGAAACTTCTATTAATACTATTTCATAATATTGTTTTATCCACATAAGTTTGGCAGTAACACATTGAACCTTGTGAGTAAAGAAAACTGAATCTAGAAAAGGGGTGTTTTTGTCTGGCAAGATTGGGGGGTTGGGTAGTAACTCTGATAGGCCAACTCCTTGGGCAAGGCCTAAGATTTTCGGTTTTCTCATTTGAAACTTGGGGCAATGGCTAATTTACTTGGTTTTTTAGCTTTTCTCTTCTTGGTTAACAATTCCATTTTGTAGTTGCCACAACCCTGTAGCAAAGATTTTACCTAACACTTTATAACCTGGAATTGTAATTTTAAGTTGATGGTGGGCCTGGACACGAAGGGGAAGAGAAACTGGTCTCATCTCATCATATCATTGGCTTCAGTGGGAATGAACATGTCTATTTGGGGTCAAGATTGATTTCCTGACAGTGACTTCAGTTCAGGAGGCAGCTTCATATAGAAGCTATGACATTGCCAGAGTTCAGAGAGATTTATACAAATTTCTTATCCTTTCCTAAAAGAGAAAGAGAGAAAAGGCAAAATTTAGATACGTGAGTTACATATAGAACTAAGCACACAAGCAGCAAAGAGTTCTGCCCAGACAATCTATCTTATTAGATTGCTCCATTCATAAAGATTAAATACAGGTATCAGGTAAGTCTTGTAAAATTATAAAAATTGAACTGAAATATACTATTTTCCTAAATAAATGTCTGAAAAAAATACCAATTTGGATGCTATGAAAGAGTTAAACATTTCTCTACAGGATTTTGTCATTATAATTTCAATGACTTTATCCAGGAAAATAATATTAAAACTCAGCAGAAATTTACTTGGCTTTTTCTTACCAGTTATAATGTGGTTATATTGTGTCTTCCGCTAAGCATGTGCCTCAATGGTTTCAGTCTCCCCTTTTAAAGTACATTCATATGGAAATTTTTTCTCCTGAACCTTCCTTGCTAAAGGCAAATGTCAGTGTGGCTTAGAGCAGTTTGGCCATGGAGTTATATTCTAAAATGTCCCAGGCTCACGCTTTATCACCTCAGAAGCCACTTCCAAACTGTTATTTTAAACTTCACTGTACTGATTTAATTGCAGGAATTCAGAAAAGACTATGTAGTCCTGAGGGCTTTCAAATTACAGCATTTTACAGAATACTTAGAACTATTCATTATTTCCATAACATTCTAAAAGGTCTATAATAAATATATTCTTAATTTCATTGAATACTTGTATGTTTATGAGTGTGTGTTTATATGTAACCATGTTATTAAATTATAACTTCTACCATATAATTATTGTGATTACTTCGTAGTCCTCAGGAACACTGAGTAACAAAAAGCTACGTAGAGATATATTTTATTTGATTAAAATATTGATGTTTAGTATTAAATATTTGAAAGTGTTTTTAAGGAAAGCTAACAGTGTGGTTCATGGTTTGGGTAAGGGAGAGCAAGCACCTTATTAAAACTAAGTCTAAGTGCATGCTCTACAAAGGTATGAAAAACATATGACCCTAGTTTAGTAGGCTTATAGCATTATTTCTGTGCACTATAATTCAAATATGATCTTTTTCCAAGGCCTGCAGTCAAGAGGAAAACCCCACACTTGTTGGGTAGCCAGAAATAGAAGCAAAGGGTGAAATTGAAACTTCTGACACTCCCACATTCCAGTTTCCAGTTGAACCTCTTCAGATGCAGTGATTTCCAAGCATTCTATTCTACCTGAATCAGGAAAAAGTACAATGGGTTGTAAATAATGTATACTGTATTTAGAAAAACAATGTAAATACTTTATAGACTGTTCGGTAAATAATGTATATACTTAGAAAAACAATATAAATATTTCATGGGCTGTCGGGCCACTGTTAAGGTTCAGATTAAACTTCTGAGTTTCTGAGTTTAGAGAACACTGTTTATCAAGATTCAATTCCTTCTGCCCAATAGAATTCTGAAAGGTTCTGGATAAATTGCTATATATAAATGATGTATTCATGACATAGTTGTACTACCTTCACTGTATGAACTGTCTATTACATTTTCTATCTGCTGCACACTAAAATCATATGAACTTCAAAGTCTGAACTATGTTTTATTGTTACAAAATGTACTGAGAGTCTTCTTGTCAAGACCCTGCCAAGCTTGCCAATCACATCACACATTTATACTATACTCTTGATCCATTAGGATTACAAACTGAGTCATGTATTTCTAATAATAATGTTTAGTGTTCTCAATATTTGATTCCATAATAGAAATTAATTTTATTCTTTTCACCTCTCAAAATTGTGCAACTCTTTATTTATGTATGGTGCCTAATAAGTCTTTAAAAAATCTTTTCTGTTTCAGTTTCTTTTAAATCACTGCTAAAAATGTGCTTTGCCTGTGCGTCCTTTTAGTACTTCTGCACTATAGCATATCGTTGCAGTCCTACATTTAATATTCAATATCTATTGTTAAACTCCTCATAAAGTGCCAGTAACTGCTCATATGTTCTAATTAATAGGCATAGTGTGCAGGCCATAACCAGCTTCACAGACTAGAACAATGAGCTCACAGATCACAGCTGCAATCCACCAGAGGTTGGACGTGAACATTCCCTGTTCAACTGCTGAGTATTTCAAGCAGGAGGAGCAGCTGGCAAGCGAACAGAACCCATGATGCAGTCACAGTTTGTTGGAGCCATGAAAAACGGTAGATGTCAAACGCATATCAAATAGTTTTCTATACCAACTGGTTAATATTGTTTCTGCTGAGAGATATAGAATATAAAAATGGAGTTTTCCTAATAAATTAAATTAGTACTTAAGGAATAAAAGAATAATTTATCAAAATGCTTGAAATCCAAAGAGCAGCCATAAGGTATTTGGGATGACAGTAAGAAGAAATTTAAAGAAGACAATATGTAATTTATTTTATAATTATAGTAAACCATAATAACACAAGTTATTAGGCCAACTATGTGGGATATGTAAGTACTATGTTCCACATTCATAGATATGAATATTCCTGAAGCAAAATGGAGATCAAAATATTATAACATTGGGTCACCACAAGGGCAACCAAGTGTGCCTATTCTAATGCATCCATATTCCACGAAAAACAACTCAGAGTGTGCTTCTACCAATATAATCTCTATGCACACACGTTTAACACATTTAACATTGATCTCCTAACAATAAGTTTTTGAAGTTGTACTACTAGGCGTGGATTTAGAAAAAATATGGATATTTTTCTAAGGAATCACTGGGTATAAGGTATAAGGAAAAGAAAGTAAACATAAATGATACAGAAATCAAAGATTAAGGATGGTGTTATGAGAAATTTAAAAAATAAAGAAAAGCAAAAGTATAAAGAAATATTATAGATAACAAAGTATCATTTAATATGTGTAAGGTGAACTTACATTTTAATAAATCTCTTGTTCACTGAATAGAAATATAATATTTTAAAATTTTCAATTCTGTCATTCAAATTTTCATGTATTTTGATAGATGCTGTAAATGCTAGAGTCTGTTCCATGGTTTCTCACACAGCAGAGCTCAAGTTTCTAATTAAAGGTAGTCAGTGACAGACCAGGGGCTTAGCCATACCTAGGAACTAGACTTGCTGGAGGTTCTTTTTTTTTTTTTCAACTGAATAATCTTCATCTTGACCTAACCCCACCACAGTGCACTTTCCCATTTTTCTAATAAGATACCAGGTTTTGACATGATTTAAAAGTTACACATTGCTTTGGAAATGCAGAATGTTTATACGCATATGATTTTATCTGATCCTCAAAGTAACTCTAAGAGATAAGTACATTTTATAAGAGATAAGTTAAGTTCATTTTATAGCTGGTGAAATTGAGATCCAGAGGAATTAAGTAACTTGCTTAAAAGGTCTATATCTAGAAAAACACAATAATGGTACTCATGTCTAAGGCTGCTTGTTTCATCTGAAGAATCTCTCTGATAAAAATCATGAAAGAAGAAAAAGTGCAATAAAGGAGGAGGAGGAGGAGGGAAGGAAGGAAGGAAGGAAAGAAAGAAGAAAATCCTTGGAGTGGAAAGGAAAATTTGAGTTCAGTGCCTTAGGGCTCTGCACCATAAAAGCCAGAGCTTAACCTTTGTTAAACTCTTGGGTATCCAAATAGGAACTAAAAAAAACAAAAAATCAAAACCTTTTAAACATGTATTTAAGGTCTAATATTTAATTTCTAAATTATTTTCTACTAAATATTGTGTGCAATAGAAAAATAAACAAATAAAAGTTACATAGAGTTTGCTATTAATGACCTAAGGTGTTCTTGAACTTGGACAAATAGTAATTTCACACTTTAAGTAGTTTTCACCTGTAACTCAGTAACACAAATATTTAATTCTACTTTATTTGTTCTATAACATCCACTCAAATTTCTCTTCATACTGCAATCCAGACAAGGAATAAAAAGAATTAGCCAATTTTAGTTAAGCAATACCTGTTTAACATACATTCATTGCTTGTTTCTAAAGCAGTTTATTTTCTTTAAATTCTGATAATGAGAGTAAGTGGAAATGTATCCACTCATGATTTTTGCACATCAGCTGCAGCAGAAATTAACAATGACCAGGGAAATATCAGCATCCTTTTGACCCCAAAACATATCTGCTAGTACTCACTGGCCCATTGAGGTGCTTGCTCTATTTGGAAAATTGTTTGGTTAGCCACATTTGAACCAAATACATTGTGAGAAACCCTGAAAAAAATGTGTGTATATTAAGATCCACTATATTGTTTTATATCTACGCAGTTGTATCATGATTGTTCACTAAGTTTAACAGCACAAATTAGGAACTGGCTCAGTTATTAGAATTTGTTAATTAATGCAGCTCAATAAATTTTGAGAGCTGCTAATATTTTTATGTGTTAAGTAAAATTTTCCAAGTTTTCTCTGTAAGGAATGTTTTGTGGAATCAGAAGATCTGAAAACAAAATCTTTGCCTACCACTTATTCACTACGCAAGTCATTTCAAATAATTGAATGTTAGTTTTCCATCCATGAAATAAGTTTACTAAGCCTAAATTGATATCTTTACCATGCTGTCATGAACATAAAATGAGATACTATGTATGGTAATATTCTCTAAACCACACAATATTTTTCAATACAGATTGTTATTCTGTAGGTTATGTATTGTCATGTCTACCCATCTATCAGAGAACCAGCTTTTTTTCTATCAATTTATTTGTTTTATACAAAAAGATTTATTAGGTTCACATGACATTAAGAATATCACAGGTAGTGACATTAAGGATATCGTAGGTATCGTAACCAGAACTCTCTTCTCTTTTTAAAGAGCTGCCAATCCTTTCCACTTTCAGAGTGGCTACCGATGACAACTTTATGATAGCTTTTAATTACTGTTATTGCTTCTGTTACACTACTCTCAATTTTCTTTTTTCTTTTCTTCTAAACTACTGGCTGCTTTTTATGGATGTTTTGCCCTTCTTGTGAAAAGGGTCAAAGGACATAGCTCAGTATGGTTAATATCCATGAAAGATCTCTGATAAAAAATAAGGCACTGTACACATACAAGGTCTTGTCATTGCCAATCAGAACATGCTGTGCTTTAGGACTTTTGCCTCCTAAGGGATTCTTACCAAAGGTCTGTTACTGCTAACTGCTCTGAAGCTGCTTCATTAGTCCTGAAGAGGATTTGGGGTCAAGAAGAGGAAGAAATCCTTAAATTCTGCATGGTCATGAACTTACTATATTATGTAGTGACACCAATGAGTTTAATGGGAATGTACATAAACATATGTGTACATATCTGTACACACACATAATAATATCCACCAGCAGATACTAACTATAATGACTAGTGGATTGAATTATGTCCTCCCAAACTCATTGAAGCTTGAATTGTGTCCCCCAAGTTTTATGTATTAGAAACTTAGCCCCCACTGTGATTGTTAAGATGGTGGGAAATCCTATTATGGTAATTAAGAGGTGGAGCCTTGAAGAGGTGAATGGATTGTAGGACCATGCAGCAGTGAATGGATTAAAAATGGTGGTCAGGGATGTGGTTCTGAGGGCTTTAAAAGAGGAGGAGATTCTGTCACTCTCTTGCTCTCTCTGTTCTCTCTGCTTCCACCATCTTGCAATGTGAGACCCCTGGGTCACTGTCACCACCATCAGATGGACTTTGGACTTCCCAGCCTCAGAAACTATAAGTAATAAATTTTGTTTCCTTTATAAATTTCCCAGTTGCAGGTATTTTGTTATAAGCGACACAAAATGGACTAATACTATGACCAACAAATTACTTATTTTTATGCTCTCAATATTGGTTTAATAGGTGATGTTTTATTAGCAGCTATTTGGTCCTATTTGTTTAATTTATCTAACAAGTGAATTGTATGTTTGTATTATTTGCAATATCAATTTGGTTTGCTCAGTATATAATAAGGATTCTTTAAATAAGATATTTAGTTATTAAAAGAAAAGTATGAATCCATGTCACAAATCACTTCTAAATATGAAAAACTTAGTTTGTATGTAAGACAATGCTACAATTTATTAGTCCCATCTTAATAGAGGAAATTAAAAGAAGTTAAGTAATCTGCATAAAGTCACACAGCTAATAAAGATGGAGTTAAGATCCAGTCCTTCATTCCTATATTACATTTCATTCTAACGTAACTTTGGGCACAGAGAGAGAGATCAGTCAAGGAATCTACTATAAAACTAGTAAAGGAAGAAAGGGGAGAAAAATCAGTGAAAGAGAATACCCTACATTCTATGATAAAGATACATATGGAGAATGATGGGCAATAAAGGAGAGAGGTCAAGTTCATCTGGAGGAGTGTCTCCAAAGGCTCCCAGAACAGGGTATTTTTTGCTTGAGTCTTTACATGAGTGTTTTCAGGCTACCAGGGGGATGAGAAAAGGCAATTGTGTAAGAGGAAAACATAAAGCAAAAGTACTGAGATGAGAGACAGTTTGAAAGCAAATACTTCTGACTATATAGTTATAAAATTGTCATTGTAAGAATTGGTTAATATCTATTGAGCTTTACAATTTGCCTAACATTCTACATGGCACATGTTATGACTCTCACAGTAGCACATGAGTTAGGTCACTTACTATTGACATTTTACAGATGAGGAGAACAAACAAGCACAGCAGGTTAAACAACATGCCCAGGATTGCATAACCAGTGCATTGCTAGAGAGATTTGAAACCAAGTCGTCTGAATCCAGAGCCTGTATTCTTAACCATTATGCTAACTAGGTAAGTAATTTCAAGTTGTAGTACTATTATTACTACTGTTATAAAACATTCTTAATTTTCTTAATATTCAGGACTCTGGCATAGACAATAAACTATCAATCTCTTCACAATGACCTTTTGAAGAATACTTTCAGATATGTTACAAAAAAATATTTTAATGCTTGGGACAATTTTGCTAACTGAGAGTCATTGTGGGCTTATTATGTTGATAAGTCACTACCTGAGGAAAGGCAAACAACCAAATCAGAGAAGGACATCTTCTTGCACAACTCACCAGCTAAGTCTCTTCAAGAGAGTCAATCACATGTGTGTACGTGTGTGTTTTAAGGCCTTATATTTTCCTGGGGAAAAATAACAGATATGCTTTCCAGATGGCTTGTTCAGGGCTGTTATGCTTAGTGGCATTACATAAGTGTACATTTTTTATATATTAAATTAGAGATTACCCCAAAGCAGCGCATGCTATTGACTTATCATGAGACAGAGAAGCAGTTAGGCCATCGAGGGTATCACTTGTCACCTCCCTTTCAACACCCAGAAAGAAAAGTCTGGGTGTTGTGGCCAAGGGGGAAAAGAGTCAGTACAAACTGCATGGTAATTCCTGCTGAGTAGGCGATTGAAGTGATAATATGGCAGAGGCCTTGCCTCTGGTGTTCGCATTTGTAGCTCTCAGCCGAGATATTCACTACCCATCAAGGATATTACTCTGCCAGGCTGGCTGCAGCCTCTGCACTAGCGACTTCTCTAACCACACTTTGACAGTTATGGGCTCTACATTGCAGTTGAGAAACAGCAAAATGTCTTCTTTGTGCCAAACATTTCTGTATCTCCTGCAATATTGTTTATCTGAACATTATTTATTTTTAATATTATTAGTATCCTAAAGTTTTTCTCAGATTCGCAAATGATCTCTTTGCCATGACTAAAAAATTAACAGAACATTGTCTTTTCTGTATATCTGTGAAAGTCTCATTTCAGTGGTAAATGTTTGGGAGCAAAAAGAATAGACAGTGAAGGCTTCTTGATCATGCTCTGTATTCCGGAAATCTAAACACAGTTCACAGTCTCCAGTAAATGCAATTTTGAAAAAAGAACTTCACTGAGCCTCTAATATCTGAATTCATGTAGTTCATAGAAAAAGCCATAGACCATACAGTAATGTTCAGAACAGGGTTTATATATTCATCAAAATACATTAGGTAAATTTTAATAGGGCAAAGTCACTATATAGAAATTCTATAATGAGATTCTCTAAAATTAAAATTGCCTAAATTTGATTATTTCATGAGTTCACAGAATAATCAAATTTAAGAGAAAGACAAATTTTAACATGCCTATTCTAAGTGAATACTCAGACACCCAGAAATAAAAGAAGGACCAAAATATTCTGTTCCCTGTTTTTCACATGGCAGTTTGATGGAAACATCAAAGTTGGAGTATAGTTCTTTTTTTACAGCAGTGTGTTCATTTCCACACACCTCACGTTCTCTCCTTCATTTGGAATAAGCCAATCTCCGATTGCATGGCGGACCTTATGGCATGAGGGTAAGGGCATTGATATATGAAATTCCAGTTACCTCTTGCTCTGCTGCTCATAAGTAATCAACAATGCCACATCACTTCTTTGTAGATACAGTCGTCTCCCCTTATCCGCAGGGGATAAGTTCTAAGACCCCCAAGGGATGTCTGTAACTGTGGCTAGAATCAAACCTGATTGATGCCAGTCAGAAAACATTTCAGTCTGTATCTTCCATTCCCAAGTTTAATGCCTTTTCCATCTTAACTAAGCCATAACTTTTGCAATTAGTTGCAAAAGGAGGTTCCGCAGCAAAACTAGCACAAATATTTTTCCCCACAATTTTATGAATAGGAGTTGGTTCTTACCATAGATCTCTGCAACCGCAGCATACAATTTTTTTTCCTTTTTTTGTTCAGTCAAGAACCTTCACCTTTTCATTTAAACGAAGCACTTTAGGGCTTGTGGCTTTTGGGATATCTGAATTGCTAGCATCACCACTGTTGCGCTTTGGGGCCATTATTAGGTAAAGTAACAATGACTTGAACACAAGCACTGAGATACCATGACAATCACTCAATCTGATTCCCAGAGGGCTAAGTGACCAAAAGTGGGGAGATTCTACAGCATGGATATGATGGACAAAGGAATGACTCACTTCCCCGGGTAGGACAGAGCAGGACAGCAAGAGATGTCATCGCGCTATGCAGGATGGAGCACAATTTAAGCTTATGAATAATTTATTTCTGGAATTTTCCATTTAACATTTTCTGACACTTAGCAGGTCAACTGAAACCTCAGGAAGTGAAACACAGGTAAGTGGGGGGGATTATTGTAATAAATATATTTCAGCATTTTTCTTTTATATTGTTTTATTTATTTGCGGATGTATAAAAGTGCTTTATAAACTTCGAAGTGGGCTGCACTTCTAAGATAATATGATTCTATAAAATATTTACATACATTTACAACCCTGGGGTTGAGACTTCCCTCTGACAACCAACCTCTTTTTCTCTAGGTTGTTGTATAGTCAAAAAGAGGACCAAAGAATTTCAGAGGTAATCATTCTTTAGATTACATACCTGGCCTTGGGGCTCAGCCTTAACCTTATGTCTCATTTCTTGCTCAAGAAATATTTATTTCTCTGTGAAGTAGTGGGCAAACAATTGCATAGGAAAGGTAACTGCAGAATAGTAACAGAAGTCTGTGTAAAATCAAACTTTTATTCACCTGTACACAGTACCATGGAATCTTTGTATATTTTAACAGATAATGGTGTACATATAGAATATTAGATTTTCTTTAGTATTTGAAAGGATTGGCAAGTGATGTCACAGAATGATTTCCCTAAGTAGAACATTGGGCCAAGCTCAAGGTTGTGCTGCAGAAAAAGTTTTACAAGCTATAGAAAACTGACAATGAGTGAAATAGTCACATAATGGCTAAATGGTGAGGATGAAAATAGATGAGTTAACTTCTCAAGGTTCCCTCCAGTGCTAAAGCCCCAAGATTCTTTCTATAGTCTACAAAATATGCAAAATATAGACATGAAAGAATTTTATACCCTAAGGTTATCTCAGTGTTTAAAAACACAAATCATAGATAGCAAAAGACTGTGGGGAATGGATAAAATCAAGAGAGAAAAGATGAAAGAATTGGTAAGAACAAAGAAATAGAAATAAAGAAAACCATGGTAAGTTTAATCAAAAGGGAAAATGCTAACTATTTAGGTAACAAAAGTGGTTATAGTCTAAAACAGAAAATCAACATTATAAAAAGCTTTCCTCAATATCCAAAAATGATAGAAGAGGTGTGGATAGATACATTCTTACAACCCAACAGTATGTTTCACAATTGCCATTTCCTTTGTAAATTCTTTAAACAATAATGACATATTCAATAAATACATATATAACCATCGTACTTTAAAATCTTTATAGTATTAACCTACTATTTACCTAAGAGGTTCAAGTACACAATATTTATTTATCCCAAACCAAACATCTAGCCATTTTAGAGTTTGAAGGGCTATTAGAGACCATTTGACTCAATCCTTTAATTATTTAAACGAGCAAACAGGGAGGGACCCAGATAATTTGAAGGGTTTACCCAAGAAATTGCACATTAGCAGTGGAAGAAATATGTCAAGAATAAAGGACGTCAAACTTCTGGCTAAACCTGCTGAAACTTCCTTAATGCATGCAAGTATTTTACAGAATATTAAGTACCTGACCTCGAGACTAGCATGAGAGAGATTAAAAACCAAAATATTCAAAAAACAACACCGAAAAACAAAATCCATCTAAAAATAATGGTCTTTTATATAATCATCACATAAGTAAATAGGAAAAGAAAATGGCTAAATAATAGAAAACTTACAGTGTTTGTTCAAATTAAAGACTGTATGAAGATTTCTGCTTTCTCAAATTCTGTCAAATTTCATTTGCTTTCCCTTCTAGACAAGATGTACTATATCACTTGATTAGTGATTAAGTTGTGGCAGTCATAACCACCAGGCATATATCCTTCAAATCAACAAAGAACCTCCCAAAAGGAGCCAAAGAAGGGGTCTGAGATGATGATACTTGACTCCAGGTATAGGACTCATGAGTGCGAGTGCTTAATAAATACTGGTTCATGGTGATTTATGTTAGGGAGAAAGGAATTTGGGAGTTTTGAAATAAAAATGTGTGGTAATATAAAAGAAACAATGCATATTTATTTTTTTAAAAGACACACACAATATGTCTTCCAATATATTGTACCATGGCACTTAAATTAATAAAAACTATTGAATTTTAAAGTGAAAAACTTAGAAGTAGCAGAATAAGAAAAAAAAAGTAAGTAGTTGAGAATTCAAAGTGCAATAGTAAGTTAACTAGATTTGTAGGAACATTAGTAGTTCTAATAAACTCTTGATAGCATTGCTTTAAACATAGCATATGTGTTTTCATAAAGAATTTAGGTTTTGAACTATAACATCAGTGAAACACAAAATTATATGGAGCATGTGAAGCCCTTTAATATTATATGCTCATCAATAAATTCACTTTTTTTTCTCCATGAACTCAGGGATAAATTGAGTCCCTATCTAATTGATGAATTTAATATATAACTTATATCAGGTGCTCAATAAATGCTCACTCCTCTTTCATTTTTAAAAAAGTCAATTTCCAGTCTAATTTACACACAGTATAATTCATTCTTTTCATGGGTACAGTTTGATGAGTTTTGTCAAATATGTACCATCTCAAAACTATCACCACAATCAAAATTTGGATCAATTTCAGCATCCCAAAAAGGTTTCCTCATGCCCCTTTGCAGTCTGTCTCCCCCCTCGGTCATCCCCAGCCCCAGTCAGGCACTAATTTGTTCTTGTCCCTATAATTTTACCTCTTTCAGAATGTCAAATACGTGGAATCATACAGTATATAGTCCATTGTTTCTGATTTCCTTTACTTAGTCCAATGTTCTTGAGATTCATCTATGTGGTTATGTGTGTCTGTAGTTCATTCCTCTTTATTGCTGAATAGTATCCCACTGAATAAAAATACCACAACTTATTTATCTGTTCACCAGTTGACAAACATTCTAGGTAAGATAATTCCACATTTATTTTCCATTTCCTTGAAACAAATGCAGTCGAACAATATTTTGGAGCTCAGGATCAGAGACTTAAAGGTTGCTTAAACTGAAGAAAAACTGAAATTGATAAGACTATTAATATCATTTTATTAGATATAAAAAGTTAACAGGCAATTGAATAAGAAGAACCTGGTTTTAAAAGAATCAGGCAATTCTCATATAATGGGAAGTGGTTCAAATCTATGGACATTTCTTATAAACAATTCATATTATCTCATCATTACATTTTTTAATATGGAATGATATTTGCCTCATGAATGAAACTATCTCTTTACTGTGTTTACAATGACTTTTTCCACTATTTATGCACTTATTACCTAGATAAGGAAATGAGCTTGGCTGGGCAAAGATTAGAGCATGTCACTACCTAAAATTAATCCTGACTGTTATGGGTTGAATTGTGTCCCCTAAAATAGATATGTTGAAGTCCTTGCCTCAGAAACTGTAAATGTGACCTTATCTGGAAATAGAGTGTTTACAGATATCATCAAGTAAGGATGAGGTCTTTGGGGTGGGTACTAATTTAATGACTGGTTGTCCCCACAGGAAGAGAGAAATTGGACACAGAGGGAAGAGAACGCCATGTAAAGTCACAGGCAGAGAGGGCAGATAGCCATCTGAGGGTGGAAGCAGAGTTTGGAGTGATGCTGCCCCAGGCAAGGAACATCTGGGTCTACTAGAAACTGGAAAATGGCAGCAAGTATCCTCCCCTACAGGAAGCTTCGATGAGAATATGTCCTTGTCCACACCCCGATTTTGGACTTCTAGCCTCCAGAACTTTAAGACAATAAATTGCTGTTGTTGTCAGCCACTCAGTGTGTGGTACTTTGTTATGGCAGCTTTAGGAGACTGATGCACTGACAAATAACAGGAATGATACCAAAGGTTTAACGAAACCCTCTAAAATCCCTGACTGCTTCATATTAGTGATCCTATTAGTGACCAACCACACAGTAATAGTCTACGTAAGTTGAAGAATATAGTTATGAATAGGTAGCCAACAAGAAGGGCATTACATAGAAATCATCCTTTTGAAGAACAGACAAGTATTTTTATTTCTGGACCTTTTACTGGATTCACTTTAAGGTCCTTGATTTCATGTGTAAGCATTTTCCAGTTTTCTATAACATGAATTCGCTTGTTTGTCTGATATATGCTGACATTGTTTGCTCATTCCAAGGTTATACACCTCTCAGTTGTGTCAAATGAGGGCAGAACTGAAGTTTTATGCAAACGGAAATTGTGTACAAATGAACAAAGAAGTTGAAAAAAAAACTTTCCATCAAAATATTTACTCTGCCCTTTTTCTAAAGGGTATGAGAAACACAGGAATGTCCTGAAAGTTGTCCAATATGTTATGAAAGAAAAGGTGAATATCAAAATGATACACCAAGGTCCCTGTGCCCACACTTAATCATTCTTGGCAGAATTGCTGAATATTTAAAATATTCTTTTCAGCAATGCAATACATGAAAAGAACAGCCATTGTGTTCACATTAAATATTCTGCATCTTATTAACTTAGCTTAATTTATCCGCACCTTTCCCTCTGTCCAAACATAGAATCCCAATAGAATGATCACCTTCATATTCTAAGAATCAATAGCAGGTTTTGAATATACTATAGTAATAAATTTGGGAGAACATCATCAGATTGGCTAATTCAGCGAGAGTATTTTACTTGCAGATGAGCTAGATTTGATTTGTTACTTGCCAAGTGTGGCAGCTCAATACTAGGCCGGTTATTCAAGGATCAGGGAAAAGCGTGCTAAATGAGCCTGGCTGTCAACACGTTCTCTGTCTTGCAACATCATCAGCCTTTCCTGGCTTGAAACCTCTTATTCCACGTCCACGCACACGTTGTACTTCCATCTGCTAGTGTGGCGGGTTGTGTTACAACAAACCAATTCCACCCCATGTATTGATTTACACTCTGTTTCTCTGGACATCAATCACAGTTAAATCTCTCCTCCTGCGTTTTATCTTCAGTTTGGGCATAGATTTTTTTTTTATTTGTTATTTTTATGAACAAAAAAAAATTAAATGAGCAGGAAATCATGTGGAAATATGTCTTTGAATATGCTAAACACAGCTAATGTCTAAGTGAATTTTTTTAAAGTTGATATAGCCAATAAGAAGATGATTTTTTTAAAAATTCAATTCGTTAATGTAACTTTCCACATGTGGATGGAAGTTCTATATGGCAAATAGATTCCGTGGTAGAGATTAAACCTGAGCTGACAAACTGGATCTACTAGAATCATTAGGTCTGTCATTTTGTTCTCTATGAACAATGCTCTGCAAAGACATAATAATGCAAGCACCCACTGACAAGAGATTTCTGTCACACCTGGACTCAAAGCTATAAGAAACGGGTAGTAATGACAGTTCCATGATGATTCCCTTTCTGGTCAATTTCAATCAGTTCCTTAATGTGACTTTAATGATGTTTGTGAGTGTTCGTTTCTTTTTATTTTTTTAACATGATACCAATAGCAGTTCCCTTCAACCACTGTGATTTTTTCATTAGGACGATTATAATGGAAGATGACTCTCAGTGGAAATGTACGAGACACTCTTGTTATCCATGCACCGTTGTTACTGTGTACTAATTGCTCCAGTCTGTCATGTGAATGAGTATTTAAGGAGATTTTAATCCCTGAACCACCGCATTCATTGTAATTCTGTATGCTAAATATCCTTATGACATTATAGTGATAAAACTGGTAGCATTGCACATATGCTCAGTTCTCCTACAATTTATACATAGCTAAAGTGTTTGGATGCATTTTAATTTGTAAATAATTTCCTTCTAAGATAAATTGATGTGTATGAAGTTTGGAGCAAACTTTCCACTTAAACTTTTATGAATACAGTTTAAGAGAGGACTGAATTCTTTGGTTAATTTCATGCTTTCATTTGCAATCCATGCTCCAATTAAACTCTCGGTATGGGTAGGCAGTTATGAATAACATCCAGCTATCACAGCTCCCTGCTCCTATGAGGAAGATGTCAAATGCACTGAACCCATCAAGATAGGGATTTAGGTCATTGACTCAACCACAGATTTGAAAGCTTTTCAAAAAGTGGGTCAGTTTGTCAAAGGTACAAACATGACATGACAGAGCTGTTTCTAAACCGAAGTGCACAATTACAAGTCACATCAAAAATAATCAATGCAGTTCATTATAAACTCTGTTGTTTAGGGCAACTGTAGCAAAGTTCAAAGTAAAAGGTATACTTGTCTCTATCTAGAGATGATAAAAAGGTTAGAATGATAAGATGGCAACATTATCAAAGAGTTGTAAATATATGACACACTGTGCTGGCATTTAAAAATTTATTTTTCAGCCTAGCACTTCTATCACCATAGCAATGGATTTTACAAAGACTGTATTAATTAGATGCACATGACTGCAAGGGAAACAGAACCTTCTAGTTTTTTGAGAACCAGAATTTAAATCTGATATATTGTAGAGTATGACATGGAAACCATATTGCCAGTTGAACGTACTGAATTTGATATACAATCTCTCAAGGAAAGGTCATTTGGGTTGACATGATTGCTATTGTTTTGAAGCAAGTGTGCAGCTGCTGGTGCTAAATAAAGTTAAGTGATGATAGGATTGTAATCATTGAAATACACAAACACCATAAAAGAATATGACAGAAAATACACAAATGGAGGGCCGGCCCGGTGGCGCACTAGAGAGTGCGCCACTTGGGAGCGCGGCAGCGCTCCCGCCGAGGGTTCGGATCCCATGTGGAGACTGGTTCCCTCTCACTGGCTGAGTGCAGTGCGGATGCAACACCGAGGGTTGCGATCCCATTGCCGGTCCCCGGTACGGGTGTGACACCGAGGGTTGCAATCACGTTACCGGTCAGTAAAAAAGACAAAAAGGAAAAAAATAAAAATAAAAATAAAAATACACAAATGGAAGCAGAGTGAACTTCGAAGAGTGCACCTTCAATGAATGACTGACTATTTGTGAAGATAATCAAACAAAATAGTTTTATGACTATCTTAACTAAGAGTTTAAGTAACCACAATTTTAACTTTTAGATCAACTTTAGTTAAGTTGATAATGCTCTTAAAACTATTTTGAGAATAGCTTGGGTGGAAAGAACTCAAAATCACATTGAGTTTTGTGAATAAATGGAGACAAGTCGGGATGACTCCAGACACTCATTTCCTCCCTGTTCAACAGCTTAGCAGACACAGCAGATCAGAGTTTGCTTAAGGAAGTACAGTCTACTGCTGGGCCCTGAGCTTTGGTTGCTTCACCACACAAGGGCCTAGCCTCCTGGAGTATGGAGCTTCTACTGCTATGTAGCCATACAGAAAATCTCTGCATTTCCAATTTCCATGTAGAGAACTTTGGAGTAGAAATTCTCGCCACTGGCCACTGGCTATCTGGTATGCAAGGTTCAGGCCAAGCCTGAAAATTCCTCTATGTGAAAAGGAGATCTCAAGTCTACTTTGCTACAGCTTTGCTTATAAGTTTTCCTCAGTAAACCCTGTTTTATGTGCTTATTTTGTGTATAGGTTATTTTGTTTTATTTTATTTTTTGTATGTGTTTTCCCTTTGCAGGGCAAGATTTAGCCATTTCTTCATCCTTTGACTCCTAGGCTGCTGACCTGTGGAAACATCAATACTTCGGCGTAAGTGCTGACAAGTTTAAATGAACTCTGCTTAATTGCCTATAGACTGTTATTGCTTAAAGCTGAATCTAAGATGACAAGTGTTATGGGTTCTCACAGTAATGCTATTGTGAATTTTTTGTTTCCGACATTCTCTGTTCTCTAGGGTTTCTAAACCTGAGGGATACTTGTCCCAAGCTGTCTGCAGTGAAAAGCCCATCTGTAATGGGACAGAACGAAGAGAAAGAGAAAAGAGAAGGCTTTGGTGATTCCTGGATTCAGTTTTCTCTGAAGCCAGTTTCTCTCTAGCACTATCCATTTGTTACTTCAGTCTAAGAGATTCTATGAACAATTGGGATATTCAAGAATGAGTCTTGCAAGATGAATTCAATCCCATGTACTATGTATGTGTAGGTTGGGAATGGCAAGTGCTGGAAGAGAAACTGACTGTGGTCCTGGGATGGGAGAGAAATTTGGCACTGAAATGCAGGGACAAGCATGTGCAAAAGCACCATAGAAAAAGAGCATGCCACATCCAGGAAATTGCACACAATTCAGTGGGACCTAAGCACTGGGAGGTTGACATGTGGGGTAGGGAACACATGGGTGGAAGCATGCTTACCATGCAGCAAACACTGCTCCTGGCATATACAAGGGTACTTCAAAAAGTTTGTGGAAAAATAGAATGAAAAGATGATAGAAATCTTTTTATGAACTTTTTAAAGTACCCTCATACACATATTGTCTTAGTTCTCCCTGATCATCATAGCAACACTATGAGACAAATACTATTATTTTATTTATGTTAAAAATATTCAGAGGGCTATGACTTAGTAACTAAATATGTAGAGTCAGAAAAGAGGTGAATCTGCTTTTAAATAAGCTTCTCTCTTAGGCCAATTAAACTAGAAAGAAGTTCAAAGAATTTTATTTAAAAACTATAGGAAGATTGTATTCATTTAAAAATAAGTAACAGCAATTATGATGTGAATTATGCTTACTCTGTTTTTCTCAATTCCTCTCCTCCATTCCAACCTGCCTATTTCTTGCACATACCATATACCCAAATCCTTCTGCAGTTACACAATACACTACCTTTTCATATCATTTCAAATAAAGACAAATAATTAATGAAGAGACCATTTGAAATATAAATTGCTATATCTATAATATAAACACAGATTAAATTTTAAAACATTTTACTCAAAGGAACTATATATAACATGGCATATCTGTAAGTTTCCCTATAATGATGAAATCAGACTAAAGTTCAACATTAAAAATTAAAAATAAAATTAAAAGCTAAAAATTAGTTAAAATTAAATAATTGTTTGGTATAAAAACTCATTTAATGCAGAATATTTTTTAAACCCCTGCCACATGAACTGTCCTTTAGGAAAAAGTAAAGCTTCCTAGACTGCTAATGTTCATTCTATAGGTGTTTGTGAAACATATCAAATATTCAAAGTCCAAACACACACATCTTTGCTCTATCAATATTTATAGCCTGAAAACACATTATTGTTGCAAATATGTCAGGACAATGAAAAATATCTATTTTTATTTATTTAATTTAATTTAATTTATTTATTTTAAATTTTATTTTGTCGATATACAATGAGGTTGATTATTGTGGCCCATTACCAAAACCCCCCTCCCTCCTTCCTCTCCCCCCTCCCACCCAACTGTGTCCTTTCTGTTTGCTTGTTGTATCAACTTCAAGGAGTTGTAATTGTTAAGTCTTCTTCCCCCTGCCCCAGATTGTGTGTGTGTGTGTGTGTGTGTGTGTGTGAATTTATTTATTTATTTTTAGCTCCCACCAATAAGTGAGAACATGTGGTATTCCTCTTTCTGTGCCTGACTTGTTTCACTTAATATAATTCTCTCAAGGGCCATCCATGTTGTGGCAAATGGCAGTATTTCATTCGTTTTTATAGCTGAGTAGTATTCCATTGTGTATATATACCACATTTTCCATATCCACTCATCTGATGATGGACAGTTGGGCTGGTTCCAACTCTTGGCTATTATAAAGAGTGCTGCAATGAACATTGGGGTACAGGTATACCTTCGACTTGATGATTTCCCTTCCTCTGGGTATATTCCCAGCAGTGGGATAGCTGGGTCATATGGCAGATCTATCTGCAATTGTTTAAGGAACCTCCATACCATTTTCCATAGAGGCTGCACCATTTTGCAGTCCCACCAACAATGTATGACAGTTCCTTTTTCTCTGCAACCTCGCCAGCATTTATTGTTCAGAGTCTTTTGGATTTTAGCCATCCTAACTGGGGTGAGATGGTATCTCAGTGTAGTTTTGATTTGCATTTCCAAAATGCTGAGTGATGTTGAGCATTTTTTCATATGTCTGTTGTCCATTTGTATATCTTCCTTAGAGAATTGCCTACTTAGCTCTTTTGCCATTTTTTTATTGGGTTGCTTGTTTTTTTCTTGTAAAGTTGTTTCAGTTCCTTGTATATTCTGGATGTATATTTTGCAAATATTTTCTCCCATTCTGTTGGTTTTCTTTTAACTCTGTTAATTGTTTCTTTTGCTGTGTGGAAGCTTTTTAGTTTGATATAATCCCATTTGTTTATTTTTCCTTTGGTTGCCCGTGTTTTGGGGGTAGTATTCATGAAGTCTGTGTCCAGTCCTACTTCCTGAAGTGTTTCTCCTTTGTTTTCTTTAAGAAGTTTTATTGTTTCAGGGTGTATATTTAATTCTTTAATCCATTTTGAGTTGACTTTAGTGTATGGTGAAAGGTATGGGTCTAGTTTCATTCTCCTGCATATTGATATCCAGTTCTCCCAGCACCATTTGCTAAAGAGGCAGTCTCTTCTCCAGGGTATAAGCTTGGTGACTATGTCAAAGATCAGATGGCTGTAGGTGTGTGGGTTGATTTCTGGATTCTCTATTCTGTTCCACTGATCAGTGTGTCTGTTTTATGCCAGTACCATACTGTTTTGGTTATTATAGGTTTGTAGTATAGTTTAAACTCAGGTAGTGTTATGCCTCCAGCTTTATTTTTTTTGCTCAGTGTTGCTTTGGCTATGCATGGTCTTTTGTTATTCCATACAAATGACTGTCTAGAACTTTCCATTTCTGAGAAAAATGTCATTGGAAATTTGATGGGGATTGCATTGAATTTGTATATTACTTTGGGTAGTATAGTCATTTTCACTATATTGATTCTTCCAATCCAGGAGCATGGGATGTCTTTCCATCTTTTTGTATCCTCTCTAATTTCTCTCAGGAGTGGTTTATAGTTCTCGTTATAGAGATTTTTCACGTCCTTAGTTAGTTCAATTCCTAGGTATTTTATTTTTTTGGCGACTATTGTGAATGGGCAGGCTTTCTTGATTTCTCTTTCTGCTTGTTCACTATTGGTGAATTGAAATGCTACTGATTTTTGTGTGTTGGTTTTGTATCCTGCTACTGTGCTGAACTCATTTATCACCTCCAAGAGTTTTTTTGTAGAAGCTTTAGGGAGTTAGATATATAGTATCATGTCATCTGCAAACAGGGACAGTTTGACTTCATCTTTTCCAATCTGGATGCCCTTTATTTCCTTCTCTTCTCTGATTGTTCTGGCTAATACTTCCAACACTATGTTGAATAGGAGTGGTGAGAGTGGGCATCCTTATCTGGTTCCTCTTCTTAATGGAAAAGCTTTCAGCTTTTCCCCATTCAGGATGATATTGGCAGTGGGTTGATCATATATGGCTTTAATTATGTTGAGATACTTTCCATCTATACTTAACTTATACAGGGTCTTTTTCATGAATGAGTGTTGAATTTTATCAAATGCTTTTTCAGCATCTATAGAGATAATCATATAGTCCTAATGTTTGATTTTATTAATATGGTGTATCACATTTATTGATTTGCATATGTTGAACCAACCTTGCATCCCTGGGATGAATCCCACTTGATCATGGTGTATAATTTTCTGTATGCATTGCTGTATTCTGTTTGATAATATTTTATTGAGGATTTTTGCATCTATATTCATCAAGGATATTGGCCTGTAGTTTTCGATTTTGGTTATATCTTTACCTGGTTTTGGTATCAGGATGATCTTTGCTTCATAGAATGAGTTTGGGAGAATTGCCTCTGTTTCAATCTTTTGAAATAGTTTGTAAAGAATCGGTGTCAATTCCTCTTTGAATGTTTGGTAAAATTCTGCTGTGAATCCATCTGTCTTGGGCTTTTCTTTGTTGGGAGCTTTCTGATTACAGCTTCAATCTCCTTTTTTGTTATCAGTCTGTTCAGATTTTCTATGTCTTCATGGCTCAGTTTTGAGAGCTTGTGTGTCTCCAGAAATTTATCCATTTCCTCCAGATTTTCAAACTTTTTGGGATACAGTTGTTTATAGTAGTCTCGAATGGTTCCTTGTATTTCGGATGAATCAGTTGTAATATCACCTTTTTCATTTCTAATTTTTGTTATTTGAATCTTCTCTCTTCTTTTTTTGGTTAGCCAGGATAATGGTTTGTCAATTTTATTTGTCTTCTCAAAAAACCAACTTTATGATTCCTTGATCTTTTGTATTGTTTTTTTGGTTTCAACTTTGTTAAGTTCTGCTCTGATCTTGATGATTTCTTTCCATTTGCTAACTTTAGGTTTGGATTGTTCTTGTTTTTCTAGATCTTTAAGGTGCAGTGTTAGGTTGTTCACTTGCCATCTTTCCATTCTTCTGAGGTGAGCATTTATTGCAATAAATTTCTCCCTTAATACTGCTTTTGCAGTGTCCCACAGGTTTGAGTATGATGTATCATTATTTTCATTAGTTTCAATAAATTTTTTTATTTCCTGCTTGATTTCTTCTTGGACCCATAAGTCATTAAGTAGAATGCTGTTTAATTTCCATGTGTTTGTGTAGTTTCCAGAGTTTTGTTTGTTATTGATTTCTAGTTTTAATCCATTGTGTTCTGAGAAACTACATGGGATAATTCCAATTTTTTTGAATTTGTTGAGGCTTGATTTGTGACCTAATATGTGATCTATCCTGGAGAATGATCCATGTGCTGATGAGAAGAATGAATATTCTGAGGTTGTTGGATGGAATGTTCTGTAGATATCTGCCAAGTCCAATTGGTCTAGAGTATTATTTAGATCTTTTATTTCTCTGCTGATTCTTTGCCTAGATGATCAGTCCAATATTGACAGTGGGGTGTTCAGGTCCCCTGCTACTATGGTATTAGTGTCTATTTCCTTCTTCAGGTCTAATAGAGTTTGTTTTATAAATTTGGGTGCTCCAAAATTGGGTGCATACATATTTATGATTGTTATGTCTTCTTGATGCATCAGTCCTTTTATCATTATGTAGTGACCCTCACTGTCTCTTTTTATAGATTTTAGTTTAAAGTCTATTTTGTCTGATATGAGAATAGCTACTCCAGCTCGTTTTTCCTTTCTGTTTGCTTGGAAGATCTTTTTCCATCCTTTCACTCTTAATCGATGTGAGTCTTTATGGGTGAGGTGAGTCTCTTGTAGGCAGCATATAGTTGGGTCGATCTTTCTTATCCAGTCAGCCAATCTGTGTCTTTTGATTGGGGAATTTAAACCCTTTACATTAAGAGTATTTTCCATCTATACCTAATTTATAAAGGGTCTTTGTCATGAATGAGTGTTGGATTTTATCAAATGCTTTTTCGGCGTCAATAGAGATGATCATATGGTCCTTGTGTTTGGTTTTATTAATATGGTGGATCACATTTATTGATTTGCGTATGTTGAACCAACCTTGCTTCCCTGGGATGAATCCCTACTGCAGCTCGTTTTTCTTTTCTGTTTGCATGGTAAACCTTTTTCCATCCTTTCCCTCTTAGTCTATGTGTGTCTTTATGGGTGAGGTGGGTCTCTCGAAGACAGCATTTAGTTGGGTCCTCCTTTGTAATCCAGTCAGCCAGTCTATGTCTTTTGATTGGGGAATTTAAGCCTTTTACATTAAGAGTTGTTATTGAAAAGTGTTGATTTATTCCTAGCATCTTATTGATTGTTGTTTGGTTGTCTTAAATGTCTTTTGTTCCTTGCTTTCTGATTTACTGTTTGATTTCTGTGTTTCTTTGTTCTTTAGGATATAAATAGCCTTTTTGTTTGTTTGTTTTCTCTTCATGTATGCCATTTTTATTATACTAGTGGGTTGGGTTTAGATTTTTCTTGGGTTTTTATGGCA
>NW_007732704.1:0-10671 GCF_000696425.1 Galeopterus variegatus
CCTTCTTTGACTACTCTGTACAATGTAATTACTTCTCACTTTCTTTATACCAGTGCCTGGCTTAGGTTTTTATTTCCCTTAATACTTAACTGACTAACATCATGTGTTTATTTTTTAATGTGTGCTTCTATTTTCTTTAGCGCTGTTAAATTTGGATAACTGTTGGCATAGAGTAGATGCTTAAAAATAATTGTTGATTGAATGCATAAGTAAATAAGGGAACTTTACCCATTTTTCTAATGGTTATCAAATGAACAATAAATAGGAATAGTAAATGTCATAAATCATTTTTTCAATTTATTTGACTTATTTATTCATTATTTTAATTTATTATTTAGTAATTGTTTAAGAAATAAAAAACTTTAATGTAGTTATCTAGTCAAATGCACTTTGATAATATTTTCTGTATTTGGTGTTTTACCTTGGTATTCTTTTCTCTCCTTCCCTCCCTCCCTCTCTCTCTCCCTCTCTCTTTTTGTCCTCCCTCCCTTTCTTTCTCCCTTCCTTTCGGCACACGTGTGTGTGTTACAGCATGTGAAACTTAGTGTGGCATAGGTGAGATATGAGAACCCAACTTTTCTCTAACACGAAGACTTTACCAGCACCATTTGCTGAATAATTATCCCTTGATTTGAAATGCTGCCTTTATGATATACTCAGTACTGACACAAACCTGGATCTGTTTCTGCGCTTTCTCTACCTTTCCAGGGAGACATCTAATTGTGGAAGCAGTTTCACTCTTGTTTAGTGTAGCTTTCCTGACTTTTGAATTCTTGATGAATAAACCCCCCATCCATTTCTTTTTTAAAGTACTATTTTGGTTAATCTTTTTTTACTTTTATTCTTTCCAATGAGTTTTCTGAACATTTTTTAATGAAAAAAAAAATATGAGAATGAGTTGTGCATGCCTGAAATACAAGTTTGTCCCTTTGGCAGAGATGGCACCCTCTGGCCTTGAGCTTTTAGACTAGGAACCATTCCCTAGAACCACCCCTAAAAAGCATGTTAGGAATCACTGCAACCTCATTCTCTAATAAATAACATATTATATGGGCTTTTAATTTTTGTGCTTGTTTGTTACACTGGAAGACTTTCAGGTTTCTTTGAGGGTTTTTTAAATTGAAACTTTAATGATATTTTCAGTAGCTGCCTGTTTGCATTTTTTATGAAAGATCTTGAAAACTCATTTCCTTTTTGTTCTATTTTTTTAATTGTAGTAAAAGATATATAACATAAAGTTTGTCATTTTAAGCATTTTTATACATATGATTGCGTGGAATTAATTCCATTCCCATTGCTGTGTGACAATTACCTCCACCTATTTCCAAACTTTTGTCATTCTAAACATAAACTTTGTACCCATTAAGCAATAATTCCTCATTATTCCTTCCCCCCAGTTTTTGGTAACCTGTGATATACTTCTGTCTCTAATTTTTTTTCTTTTTAATTTACTCTTAATTGACCCATGATAATCTTATATATTTCTGGAGTATAGTGTGATATTTGGGTACATTTATGCAGTGTGCAATGATCATATCAGGGTATTTAGCATATCCATCACTTCAAACACTTTTCAGCTTTGTGTTGGGAACATTAAAAATCACTTCAACTAACCACTTAAAGTTGTACTGTAATTTGTCATTGACTATAGTCTCCGTATATTACTATATAACACTCCCTATATTGTTACAGGATACTAGATCATATTTTTCCTATTTATTTACAATTTGATATCCATTAATCACTCTCTCCCCATTCTCACCCCCCTCCTTTGTATGTCTTCTTTTGAGAAATGTCTATTCAGCTCATTTGCTCAATTTTTGTTTTTTTGCTATTGAGTTGTTTGAGTTCCTTGTATATTTTAGACATTAATCCCTTGTTGGATGAATAGTTTGCAAATATTTTCTCCCTTTCCGCAGGTTCTCTTTTCATTTTGTTGATTGTTTCCTTTGCTGCACAGAATTTTTTAGTTTGATATAATCTCATTTGTTTACTTTTGCTTCCATTGCCTGTGCTTCTATTGTCTTATTCATAAAATCTTTATCTAGTCCTATGTCCTGAAGCATTTCCCCTGTAATTTCTTCTAGAAGTTTTATAGTTTTGAGTCTTACATTTAAGTATATAATCCATTTTTAGTTGATTTTGTTATACAGTGAGAGTTAGGGGTGTAGTTTCATTCTTTAACACATGGATGTCCATTTTTCCTAGGACCGTTTACTAAAGAAACTGTCCTTTCCCAATGTATGTTCCTAGCTTCCATGATGAAAATCAGTTGGCTGTAGGTACATGAAGTTTACTAAAGAAACTGTCCTTTCCCAATGTATGTTCCTAGCTTCCATGATGAAAATCAGTTTGTTGTTGGTACATGAGTTTATTTCTGGATCCTCTATACTGCTTCATTGGTCTATGCCTTGGGTTGAAGGTCCCCCAAAACTTAACTCCCACTGTAACTGTTGAGGGTGGGAAATCCTATTGTGGTAATTGAAAGGTTAGACCTTGAAGAGGTGATTAGATTGCAGGACCATGCCATAGTGAATGGATTAATAATGGTGCTCATGGGAATGGTTATGAGGGCTTTAAAGGAAGAGCACATGAGAGGTTAGTCCCTATCTACTCTGCCCTTTTCTGCCATGTGAGAACCCTGAGTCACTGTTGCCATCACCAAGATCCTCACCAGATGTGTTTACTGGATTTTGGACTTCCTAGCCTCTGAAACTGTAAGCAATAAATTCTGTTTTGTTTTTTTTTATAAATTACCCAGTTCCAGATATTCTATTGTTAGCAACAGAAATGGACTAATACAGTCTTTGTATCTGTTTTTGTGCCAGTACCATGCTGTTTTGATTACTATTGCTTTGTAGTATATTTTGAAGTCTGGGAGTATGAAGTCTTCTCTTTGTGCCTTTTGCTTAGGATTGCTTTGGCTATTTGGGGAATTTCCTGTTCCATATAAATTTTTGGATTATTTTTCCTATTTCTGTGAAGTGTGTCATTGGTAGTTTGATGGGGATTGCATTGAATCTATAGATTGCTTTGGGTAGTGATAAGGATTGAATTTTGTCCCCCAAGTTTTATACATTAGTAGCTTGATCCCCATTGTAACTGATTAGGGTGGGAATCCTATTATGGTAATTGAAAGTGGGGGCCTTGAAGAGATGATTAAGGTGATGGTTTAATGGTGGTCATGGGCATGGTTCTGGGGACTTTAAAAGCACAGTAGACAAGGAGCTCTCTCTCTCTCTCTCTCTGCTTTGCCATTTTCTGCCGTATGAGATCCCTGCATTGCTGTAAAGCTACCACCAAAGAAGACCCTCACCAGATGTGTTTTCTGGTCTTTGGACTTCCCAGACTCTGAAACTGTTTTCTTTGTAAATTACCCAGTTTCAGGTATTTATGTTATAAGCAACAGAAATAAAGGCAGTATGTTCATTTTAACAGTATTGATTCTTCTAATCCATGAACGTGGGATGTCATTGTACTTTGTGTGTTTAGTTTTTCTTAATCAGTGTTTTAAAATTTTCCTTGTGGATATCTTTCACCTCCTTAGTTAAATTTATTCCCAGGTATTTTGTTGTTTTTGCTACAGTAAATGAGATTGATTTTTTGATTTCTTTTCCAGCTAGTTTGTTGTTGGTGTATAGAAATAGTACTGATTTTTGTATGTTGATTGTGTATCCTGCCACTTTACTGAATTTGTTTATTAGGTTTAGGAGATTTTTTGTATAGTCTTTAGTTTTCTCTGTATATAAAATCATGCCATCTGCAAACAGGAAAACTTGACTTCCTTCTTTCCTATTTGGATGCCTTTTATTTCTTTCTCTTGCCTAAGTGCTCTGGCTAGGACTTCCAGTATTATTTTGAAAAAAATGTGGTGAGAGTGAGCATCCTTGTCTCATTCCAGTTTTTAGGGGAAAAGCTGAAAGCTTTTAAGGTTAGCTATGGGCTTGTCATATGTAGCCTTTATTATATTAAAATAAATTCTTTCTATTCTTAATTTGTAAGAGATTTTATTATGAAGAGATGTTAAATTTTATCAGATGCTTTTTCTCTGTCTGTGGAGATTTTCATATAGGTTTTTTCTTTCATTCTGTTGATGTAATGTGTCTTGTTTATTGATTTATGCATGTTGAACCATGCATACATCACTGGGATAAATCTCACTTGATCATGGTGTATAATCTTTTTGATGGGCTGTTGAATTTGGTTTGCTAGTATTTTATTGAGGATTTTTGCATCTATGTTCATCAGGAATATTGGCCTATAGTTTTATTTTTCTGTTGTGTCTTTGCCTGGTTTTGGTATCAGGGTAATGCTGGCCACATAGTATGACTTTGGGAGAATTCTGTTGACTTGAAAATTTTGAAATATTTTGAGAAATATTGATTTTATTTCTTCTTTAATTATTTAATAGAAATCAGCAGTAAAGCCATCTAGTCCTGGGCTTTTCTTTGTTGGGAGATTTTTTATTACTGTTTCAATCTTGTTACTTGTTATTGGTCTATTCACATTTTCTGTTTCTTCTTGGTGTAGGTGACATGTGTCCAGGGATTTATCTATTTCATCTAGGTTTTCAAATTTATTGGTGTATAATTGTTCATTATACTCTCTAATGATCCTTTGTATTTGGTGATATCAATTGTAATGTCTCTTTTGCATTTCTGATTTTATTTATATATATTTTTTGCCATGGTTAAACTATTTTGTGAATTTTGTTTATCTTTCAAAAACCCAACTTTTCATGTGATCGATGATTTGTATTGATTTTTTTAGTCTCAATTTTATTTATTTATGCTCTGATTTTTATCATTTATTTTCTTCTACTTATTTTGGGTTTGGTTTGTTCTTGCTTTTCTAGTTACTTGAGGTACATTGTTAGATTGTTTATTTAAAATATTTCAATTTTTTTGACGTAGGAATTTTTCACTATAAACTTTCCTCTTAATTCTGCCTTGGCTGTATCATTAGGTTTTGGTATGTTGTATTGCTATCTTCATTTGTTTCAAGAACTGTTTCGATTTCCTTCTTAATCTCTCTTTTGACCCACCCATTGGTTGTTAACAAACATGTTGTTTAATTTCCATGTATTTTGTAGTTTCAAAAGTTATTTTTCTTTTTGACATCTAGTTTTATTCCATTGTGGTCACAAAAAATATTTGATATTGTTTTGATTTTTTGAACTAGAAGAGATTTGTTATGTGGCCCACATATGTTCAATCCTGTTGGGTCTGCCGCCGGCTGACTCAAACAGCCTTGGTGTTCCTTCTGGTGGGCAAGCAAATTGCCCAGATTCCTCTTTCCCTCCAGTCCCCGTTGGAAGGAGACGGGGGAAGAGAGCCGTGAAGAGAGGTGAGCACAGCCATCAGCCCCAACCAGCCTGTTAAAGGACACTCAGATGCACCTGAAATCTTCTGTGAAAGTGTGCTAGGTCCATTTGGTCTATGACTCTGTTTAAATCTGATTTCTTTGTTGATTCCCTATCTTGATAATCTATCCAATGCTGAGAGATGGTTGTTAAAGACCCAGTATTATTGTGTGTTTGTTTACCTCTCCCTTTAGGTCTGATAATATTTGCTCTCTATATCTGAGTGCTCTGGTGTTGGGTGCATATGTATTTAGGATTATCTTATCCTCTTGGTGTATTGATCCTTTTATCATTATATAATGACCTTCCTCATCTCTTGGTACATATTTTAATATACAATCTGTTTTATTTGATATAAGGTAGCTATTCCTGCTCACTTTTCTTTTCTATTTGCATGGAATATCTTCCAGTCTATGTGTGACTTTGTAGGTACGGTGTGTTTCTTGTAGGCAGCATATGAATGGGTCATGTGTGTGTGTGTGTGTCTGTATTCAGTCAGTCTGTTTTTTAATTAGGGCATTTAATTCATTTACATTCAGGATTACTGACTGATATTTAAGGTCTTACCCCTGTCATTTTTTTGGCTATTTTCTGATTGTTTTATGTATTCTTTTTTACTTTCTTCCTCTCTTGTTATTTATCCTTGTGGTTTGGTTGTTTTTTGTATTCATAAGGTTTGATTCCTTTCTCTTTCTAAATTGTGTATCTACTCTACCAGTAAGTTTTATATTTTCAGGTATTTTCATGATGATTATTATCATGTTTTCTTTTCTAGATGCAGGACTCCCTGTACCTTTCTTGGAAGGGCTAGCCTGGTGGTAATGAATAGCTTTACTTTTTGCTTTTCTGAGACTTTATTTCTCCTTCATTAAAAAAAAAAAAAGATAGCCTTGTTGGGTATAATATTCTTGGCTTACAGTTTTTTTCTTTCAGTACTTCTCTTCTGGCTTGTATGGTTTCTGCTGAGAAGTCTGCTGTTAGTCTAATGAGGATTCCCTTACAAGTGACTTGATGCTTTTCTTTTGCTCTTTTTTATTATTCTCTCTTTGTCATTAACTTTTGACAGTTTAATTACAGTGTGCCTTGGAGATGACTTTTTTGGATTGAATCTACTTGGGGCCCTTGGAGCTTCTTGGATTTGTACGTTCATATCTTTCCCAAGATTAGGGAAGTTTCCACCTATTATTTGATTAAATAAGCTTTTAATACCTTTTTTTTCCTCTCCTTCTTGAATGCCCATAATTTAAATATTTGTTCACATTAGTCATTCTTTTTTATTCTTTTAAAATTAAATTAACTTAATTCCTCTCTTCCTAGGTTATTTAAAGTCACCTGTTCTCAAGATCAGAAATTTTTTCTTCTGCTTGATCCAGTCTGACTCAGATGTAATTTTTATTCCGTTCAGTGAATTCTTCAATTCCAAGATAGCTGTTTGATATTTTTAATGTTATCTTTGTCTTTGTTAAGTTTGTCATTCTGATCATGAATTGCTTTTATGATTTTTATTGAATTGTTTCTTTGTATTCTCTTGTCTCAGTGAATTTCCTTAAGATTATTAATTTGAATTTCTTTTCTGGCAAGTCAGCAATATTTGATTCTTTGTGATTACTTACTAGAGCATTATTATGTTTTTTTTGGTGCCATCATGTTTCTCTGTTTTTTATATTTCTTGTTTCTCTGCATTGATATCTGTTCATCTGTTGGAATCATCACCTCTTTGGGTTTTATAGAGTGACTGTATGGGAAAAGACCTTCACCTGCATCCTAGGATGTTGATTGGGTAATGATAATGATTGAATCACATCTGCCAAGTTTTATGTATCAGAAGCTTGATCCCCACTGTAACTGTTGGAAATAGGAAATCATATCATGGTAATTGAAAGGTGGGGCCTTGAAGAGGTGATTAAGTTGATGATTTAATAGTGGTCATAGGCATGGTTCAGTCATGAATTGTCATGTGAGAATCCTACATTGCTGTAAAGCCACCACCAAAGAAGACCCTCACCAGATGTGTTCTTTGAACACTCTGAAAGTGAAAGCAATAAACGTTGTTTCTTTATAAATTACCCAGTTTCAGGTATTTATGTTATAAGTGACAGAAATGGAAGAATACTGCAGATTGGTACCTGGGAATTAGGATGTTATTTAAAACAAATATTTGAAAATATATATATATATATATATATTTTTTTAAAGATGACCGGTAAGGGGATCTCAACCCTTGGCTTGGTGTTGTCAGCACCACGCTCAGCTAGTGAGCAAACCGGCCATCCCTATATAGGATCCGAACCTGTGGCCTTGGTGTTATCAGCACCGCACTCTACCGAGTGAGCCACGGGCCGGCCTAATATTTGAAAATATTGAAGCATCTTTGGAACTGTGTTGAGGACAGATTGGAAGAATTTAGAGGTACAGGCTAGGAAAAGCTTAGATGATGGTGAGAAAAGTTTTTGAATGTCTCAGAGACTGGTTAAAAGTGGCAACCAGAATATGGATTGTAAAGACTGTTCTGTAGAGGTCTCAGATGTAAATAAGAAGAGACTTATTGGAACCTGGGGCAAAGATCATCCTTGCTACAAACTGGCCAGGCACTTGGCTACATTCAGTTCATGCCCCAAAGATTTATGAAATGTGCAACTTCAAGGCACTGACCTAGGATATTTGGCAGAAGAAATTTCTAAGCAGAAAGCATTCAGGAAGCTGCATAGCAACCTACAACAGCCTATGCTGAGTTATGGAAGAAAAGGCATGAGGTAAAGCCAGAATTTATAGTCCATGAGAAAGCAGAGGGCAAAAAATTGGGAAATTTTCAGCCTGGCCATGAAAGCAAGGGTCTAGTCCAGTGGCCATTTGCTAAGGAGATTAATACAGAAGAAAGTGATTATGAAGAGAAGGGAAAAAAAAATACCTTGAAGGCATCTCAGAGATCTTGGAGGCTGCTTCTTCCAGTACAGGCCTAGAGGCCTAGGGAGACAGAAAGCATGGTGTTAGGGAATAGACCCAAGGCGTACTCCATAGACCTGCTGCCCAGGGCCACCTTGGAAAGCTGCTTCAGGCAACAGTGCCCCAGCTGCTTTGGCTGCTTCAGCTGTTGCTAAATTGTCACCAGGTGTGGCTGTACCTGCAGTTTTGGAAGCTACATTCCAAAAGGCTTGGTGGCACCCACATGATGTTAACTCTGTAGGCTCACAGAATGCCAGAGCAGTGATTGCTTGGGAACTTCCACCCCAATTTCAATGGATGTATGAAAAACCCTGGGGCTCAGGAAGAGATCTGTTGCATAGGTGGAAACACCATATAGAGCTTTCACTAAAGCAATGCCAAGAGAAATTGTGGGGACGGGCTTGCAGTAGAAAACCCGAATAAGGTAATACTTCGTGGAGTTGTGGGAGCAGGACTGCCATGGAGCTTACAGAATTATGGAGCTACCAGGGTGCAATGCTAGCCTGTGAGAGCTGAAGCATGGCCTCAGACCAGGAAACCCACAGACGTGGAGTTGCCCAAGGACTTGGGGACCCAAACCCCATACCAGCATGCAGAGGATGTCGAACATGGAGTCAAGGTATATGATCTGCCATCTTTGAGATTTAATGTCTGCTCTGCTGTTTTTCAGACTTGTTTAGGATCTACTAATCCTTTCTTTTGGCTTATATCCCCCTCCCCCTTTTTAAATTTTAACTTCTCAATATACATTGTAGTTGATTTTCATGACCCTTTACTCTTTCCACCCTCTCCCCCCCCCCACATCATATCTGTTCACTTATCTTAACAAGTTCAAGGAATTGATTCCATTGTGTAGATATACCACATTTTCCATATCCACTCATCTGATGATGGACATTTGGGCTGTTTCCAACTCTTGGCTATTGTAAATAGTGCTGCAGTAAACATTGGAGTACAGGTATCCCTTCGGCATGATGATTTCCATTCCTCTGGGGATATTCACAGTTATGGAATAGCTGAGTCATATGGTAGACCTATTTGTAATTGTTTGAGGAAGCTCAATACCATCTTCCAGAGAGGCTGCAACATTTTGCAGTCCCACCAACAGTGTACGAGAGTTCCTTTTTCTTTGCAACCTCACCAGCACTTATCATTCTCAGTCTTTCAGATATTAGCCATCCTGACTGGAGTGAGATGGTATCTCAAGGTGGTTTTGATTTGCATTTCCTGGATGCTGAGTAATGTTGAGCATTTTTTCATGTGTCTGTTGGCCATTCATATATCTTCTTTTGAAAAATGCCTATTCATCTTGTTTGCCCATTTTTTAATTGTGTTATTTGGTTTTTTGCTGTAAAGTTGTTTGAGTTCTTTGTGCATTCTGTATGTTAATCCTTTGTCAGATGTATATTTTGCAAATATTTTCTCCCACTCTTTTGGCTGCCTTTTCACTCCGTTGATTGTTTCTTTTGCTGTGCAGAAGCTTTTTAGTTTGATATAATCCCATTTGTTTATTTTTCTTTTAGTTGCCTATGCTTTTCATATGCATATTCATGAGGTCTGTACCCAATCCTACTTCCTACAGTGTTTCCCCTATGTTTTCTTTAAGGAATTTTATTGTTTCAGGAATTGTGCTTAATTCTTTAATGCATTTTGAGTTGATTTTGATATATGGTGAGAGGAACAGGTCTAATTTCATTCTCCTACATATGAATATCCAGTTTTCTTAGCACCATTGGCTGAAGAGGCAGTCTCTTCCTCAGTGTGTATACTTGGTGCCTTTGTAAAAGATCAGGTGGCTGTAGGTGTAAGGGTTGACTTCTGGGTTCTCTATTCTATTCCATTGATCTGTGTGTCTGTTTTTATGCCAGTACCATGCTATTTTGGTTATTATAGCTTTATTATATAGTTTAAAGTCAGGTAGTGTTATGCCTCCAGCTTTTCTTTTTTTCTTTCTTTCTTTCTTTCTTTTTTTTTTGCTCAGAATTGCTTTGGCTATGCATGACCTTTTGTTATTCCTAATAAATGTCTGGATAGTTTTTTCCATTCCTGAGAAAAATGTCATTGGAACTTTGATGGGGATTGTATTGAGTCTATAGATCAATATGGTAATATGATATGTGGGTAGTATTTGGGTAATAAGGACATTTTCACAATGTTAATTCTTCTGATCCAAGAGCACGGGATATCTTTCTATCTTCTTGTGTCATCTCCCAACAGTGGTTTGTAGTTCTCTTCATAAAGATTTTTCACATCCTTGGTTAACTTTATTCCTAAGTTTTTTTTTTTTTTTTTTTTTTTTGGGGGCTTTTTTAAAAAGGCTAGCTTTTTTTATTCCTTTTCCTCCATGTTTCCTGTTGGAATATTAA
>NW_007732704.1:11601-12962 GCF_000696425.1 Galeopterus variegatus
TTTTTTTTTTTTTTTTTTTTTTTTTGGTGGCTATTGTAAATAGGCTAGCTTTCTTGATTCCTTTTCCTGCATGTTCACTGTTGGAATATTAAAATGCTACTGATTTTTGTGTGTTGATTTTGTATCCTGCAACTTTGCTGAAATCATTTATCAACTCTAAGAGGTTTTTTTTGAGGCTTTAGGCTGTTCAATATATTGGATCATATTATCCACAAACAGGGACAGTTGGACTTCATCTTTTCCAATCTGGATGCCCTTTGTTTCCTTCTCTTCTCAGATTGCTTTGGCTAGTACTTCCAGCACTATGTTGAATAAGAGTGGTGAGAGTGGGCATCCTTATCAAGTTCCTGTTCTTAAGGGAAAAGCTTTGAGCTTTTCCCCATTCAGGGTGATATTGGCAGTGGGCTTATCATATATGGCTTTAATTGTGTTGAAATAGTTTCCATCTATACCTAACTTGTAAAGAGTTGAATGAATGAATGAATTTTGTCAAATGCTTTTTGATGAAGTTTGGATGTGTTGTCCCTTCCAAAACTCATGTAGAAATTTGACCCCAGTGTGGGAGTGTTGGATACTGATTGAGACATGTGGATGGATCCCTCATGAATGGATTAATGCTCTTCCTGGGGGTGAGTGAGTTCACTTCCTGAGTGAGATATCGCTCTTTAAGTTACCATGAGAGCTGGTTGTTTATGGGACCCTGGTACCTCCTCTCTCGCTCTCTTGCTTTCTCTCTCTTGCTTCCTCTCACCATGTGATCTCTCTGTACCCGCCAGCTGCCTGCCACTTTCTGCCATGAGTAGAAGCAGCCTGAGGCCTGTGCTAGATGCAGCTGTCCTAGAATCGTAAGCCAAGTAAACTTCTTTTTCTTATAAATTACCCAGTTTCAGGTATTTCTGTTATAGTAACACAAAATAGACAAAGCACTTTTTTCAGCATCTATAGAGATGATCATACGGTGTTTATCTTTGCTTTTATTGATGTTGTGTATCACATTTATTAATTTGCATATGTTGAATCAACCTTGCATCCTTGGGATGAATCCCACTTGATCATGGTGGATAATTTTGTGTATGCGTTGCTGTATTTTTAGCTAGTATTTTATTGAGGATTTTTGCATCTATATTCATCAAGGATATTGGCCTGCAGTTTTCTATTTTTAATGTATCTTTGTCTGGTTTTGGTATCAGGATGCTGTTTGCCTTATAGAATGAGTTTGGGAGAATGGCCTCTGTTTCAATCTTTTGGAATCATTTGTAGAGAATTGGTATCAATTCCTCTTTGAAAGTTGGTAGAACTCTGCAGTGAACCTGTCTGGTCCTGGGCTTTTCTTTGTTGGGAGACTTCTGATAACAGCTTCA
>NW_007732704.1:14308-15597 GCF_000696425.1 Galeopterus variegatus
AAATACATGGAATAATTCCAGTTTTTTTGAATTTGTTGAGACTTGCTTTGTGACCTAACATTTATCTATCCTGGAGAAAGTTCCATGAGCTGATGAGAAGAATAAATATTCTGAAGTTGTTGGATGGAATGTTCTGTAGATATTTGCCAAGTCTAATTGGTCTAAAGTACTGTTTAGTTCTTTTGTTTCCCTATTGAGTTTTTGCCTAGATGATCTGTCCATTGTTGAGAGTGGGGTGTTCAGGTCCCCCACTATTATGGTGTTACTGTCTGTCTCATTCTTTAGATCTAATAGAGTTTGCTTTATAAATCTGGCTGCTCTTGGGCTGGCCCGTGGCTCACTTGGGAGAATGCAGTGCTGATAACACCAAGACCACGGGTTCGGATCCTATATAGGGATGGCCGGTTGGCTCAATGGCTGAGCATGGTGCTGACAACATCAAGCCAAGGGCTGAGATCCCCTTACCAGTCTTCTTTATATAGGAATTAAAAATAAATAAATAAATAAATAAATCTGGCTTCTCCAACATTGGGTGCATAAATATTTATGATTGTTATGTCTTCTTGATGGATAGATCCTTTTATCAGTATAAAATGGCCTTCTTTATCTCTTTTTATGGTTTTTGCTTTAAGTCTATTTATCTGATATAAGAATAGCTGCTCCAGCTCATTTTTCATTTCTATTTTCATGGTATATCTTTTTCCAATCTTTCGCTCTTAGTCTATGTGTGTCTTCACAGGTGAGGTGAATCTCTCAAAGGCTGCATATAGTTGAGTCCACCTTTTTAATCCAGTCAGTCTGTGTCCTTTGTGTGGGAAATTTAATCTCTTTACATTTAGAGTTATTATTTAATGGTGTTGANATTTCTAATTTTTGTTATTTGGGTCTTCTCTCTTCTTTTCTTAGTTAGCCTTGCTAAAGGTATGTCGAATTTATTATCTTTTCAAAAAACCAACTTTTTGTTTCATTGATCTTTTGTATCATTTTTTTTTTGGTTTCTATTTTATTTATGCTCTGATCTTATCATTTCTTTCCACCTACTAATTTTGGGTTTGGATTGTTCTTGTTTTTCTAGATCTTTAATATGAAGTGTTAGGTTATTTATTTGCCATCTTTCCATTCTTCTGCAGTAAGCATTTAATACAACAAATTTCCCCCTCAGTACTGTTTTTGCAGTATCCCACAGGTTTTGGTATGATGTTTCATCATTTCCATTAGTTTCAAGAAGTTTTTTGATTTCCTGTTTAATTTCTTCTTGGACCCATATGTCATTAAGTAGAAGGTTGTTT